>NW_028295298.1:0-283000 GCF_964341445.2 Mesoplodon mirus
ATAAATATCTTGATGGACCTTCCACCATCTGTTTTAGTGACTTCAATTATAAAAAAAAACCCTAAATTTAAGAAAAGTTATATCAACAGGTAAAATTGAGATTTTTTTCCATCTATTACTTTGATTTTCCTGACCCATTTTTGAGAATTGTCAGCATTCTAGATCAAGAATTCCAAATTATTTCTTGAAGAGAGTGAGATTCCTCCCAAGTCATTTAACATGCTTACTAATCAATAAAGATATGAATAATCAAATAAAACATATTTATGAAGCAAGCAAATTATATTATAACACTGATTTTGAGAAAAGGTTGCTGCTTGCTAAGAAAATTTTATTATTATAAAACATTTTCTGTCATTTGTATTTCTTCATTTTCCCTTCCAGATTATCTGTGTAGCCTTGTAAACACATCATAATCCAAAGCAGTTGAGATTTATCAATAAAATGTAAATCAATGCAAGAGAGCCAACTGCATAAATAAAACAAAAGTGTACCGGGCTTCGCTGGTGGAGCAGTGGTTGAGAGCCTGCCTGCCGATGCAGGGGACACGGCTTTGTGCCCCGGTCCGGGAAGATCCCACATGCCGCGGAGCGGCTAGGCCTGTGAGCCATGGCCGCTGAGCCTGCGGGTCCGGAGCCTGTGCTCCACAACGGGAGAGGCCACAAGAGTGAGAGGCCCGTGTACCGAAAAAAAAAAAAAAACCATACCACCATCATCCCAAGCAGACTACAAAATAGCAAGCAGATTATAAAATAATAGTCTACAAGCCTGCTTTTTTAAATATATATCTAAATGCATTGAATATCTTATATAAAAAGCCAAGAGACAGAGATGAAACAAAATATTAAAAGTAAACATCTCCTTCCCCAAAACACTAACTCCCTTCCAGTCATGAGGAGAACATCACACAAACCCAAATTGAGCGACAGTCTATGAAATACGTGAACCAAGACTCTTCAAAATTGTCATTAAGAAAAGGAAAGCCTGGGACTTTCCTGGTGGTGCAGTGGTTAAGACTCCATCTGCCAATGCAGGGGACACGGGTTCCAGCCCGGGTCTGGGAAGATCCCACATGCCGCAGAGCAACTAAGCCCGTACGTCACAACTACTGCGCCTACGCTCTAGAGCCCGCGAGCCACGACTGCTGAGGCCACACGCCGCAACTACTGAAGCCCGCGCACTCTAGTGCCTGTGTGCCGCAACTACTGAGCCCAGCTGCTGCAATTACTGAAGCCCGCACACTTAGAGCCCGTGCTCGGCAACAAGAGAAACCACAACAATCAGCAGTCCACGCACCACAACAAAGAGTAGCCCCCACTTGCCACAACCAGAGAAAGCCCGCGCGCAGCAACAAAGACCCAACACAGCCAAATATAAACAATAATAAAAATAAATAAATAAAGGCATCAGCACATAAAAAGAAATGAGGAAATAAATTTTTTCAAAAAAGAATAACTTGTGGGGCAGTGGTTAAGAATCCGCCTGGCAGTGCAGGGGACACGGGTTTGAGCCCTGGTCCGGGAAGATCCCACATGCTGCAGAGCAACTAAGCCCGTGAGCCACAACTACTCAGCCTGCGCGTCTGGAGCCTGTGCTCCGCAACAAGAGGGGCCGCGGCAGTGACAGTCCCACGCACCACGATGAGGAGTGGCCCCTGCTCGCCGCAACTAGAGAAGGCCCTCGCACAGAAACGAAGACCCAGCACAGCCAAAAATAAATAAAAATAAATACATTTAAAAGGAAAACCTATACATTTCCCTTTCTGCAAATGTCGGTTTTCGAGGCAAGAGTAGAGCCTCAGAAAGAATGTCTGCAAACAGGACAATCACTAGTTCACTAAGTACAAAATGTAGGATACTTTTGAAGAATCCCATCACAGCTAGATAACTGGTCCAGAACCAAAAGTAAATACTGGAAGAAAAATGAAATCAACAGTGTACCACAGAGGTGGTAGGCAGACTGGCCTGGACTAAGACATCTTCAGTAATAGATAATAAGGGTGCTGATTTGTAAGCATCATTCTCGTCCCACTGTGGACTTCCTTCTGCGACAGTATAAGGATACCACCAGATCATCTTCAAATCAAGTCATGAAATGTACTTTTATATTTTTAAAAATCAATTCTTGTCCTTAAATTAACTTTTCTTCTTAGTTTAGTCATGGTCCTCTATTACTTCTAAAACATTAACTCTTTTTCATTAGAAACAGACTTCCAAATATAAAAATAAACTGTGATCAAACAGCAGGAACAAACAGTAGTAACTGACATTTCTTCAATCTAAACTGAAGATGATTTCTGTATCTCTGTCTTTTCCATTTGTCTCCATTAGGGGAAAAAAATTATGTACCTCCTAATTAACTTGGCTGGAATGAATCAGACTGCATTTGTAAAAGTTTCAGAAGACCAATGAGCTGTGCTAAACAGTACCACTATCCACCTGAGCAGAAATTACTATCCATAAGTTTCTTTACATAACTAACAAAACAAAAATTTAAACAAAAGAAGAACTACTAGAAAAAAATTAGAGATTCATTTTTTAAGTCAGGAATTTGCCTTTAGTCAGTAATTTGCCTCATACATTATCATTTTCCCTGTGGAAACCCAATTATTATCCTGAAAACAAGACCACTTTAGAAAGCAAAGGCATTGTGACAAAAGAAAGAAAAGGCAGATTGATACATTATTAAAATAACTCACACGCCATACCCTGAGGAGTAAGGAAGCCATGGCAGAGCAGGCCCCCTTCTCCTCCATGGACAGCACAGCTGTGGGGAAGACACTGCAGCTAGCAGAAGCGTGTCACACTTCCTCAGGGAGGAAGCAAGTTACAGACCACTCTAGAGAGGGCGCCCATAAACTGATGGCCACGCTCATTACCCAACGTCCAGGCTACCCACAGGCTGACTGCAACCCAACTTTCCCACCATTCCAACAAAGGCCCCAGGAACCGTCAGGCCTCTGAGGCTCTGCCAATGCCCTTCCCTCTACCCAAATATCCTTTCCCTCCTCTCTCGGACCTCAATCCTGCCCAGCTCTAAATGAACACACCAAGGCCTATTTCCCTAAGAATGCCTCTCTCAAAACCAAAATTACTACCTCTACAATGATCTGCCTCTTACTCATCCATCATTATCTTGGATTAAATACATCATGTAAGATGCCTTATCTGACCAACACAACTAGTTTAGAAATAAGAGTCATGTTTTAGACCATCTATGACATGACATGACAACCATTCAGCTCACTAAAACCATTCAATAAATACTCTAATTGAATTTCCCAAAGAGTTGACCTAAAATAACCTAAATGCCAAGCATTCCAAGAACCGTCCTCAACCAAATTCACTTCTCATTCGAATGCCAATGTCATACACAGGGATGTTGTATTGTCTTGAAATGTACTTGCCTTTATCCAAAACTAGAATCTCTGATGAATCTATGGGACACACATGAAAAATATTCTGCAAAGGAAAAAAGCTTTATTTATCGTACTGTGCTTAATTTTCAGCCAGACCTGCATTTTTCTCTAAAACTTATACAATTACTGAGTATGCAAGAAGCATTAGGAGAGACTAAGTCTATTGACAAGAAAACTGGAAGCGAAGGTCAGCAATCATTTTCTACTTTGAATCATCTCTTTCATAAAGAGGTCAATTCTCCTAAATTCCAGAATGAATGGAATTCAATACAGCAAAGTAAAATGCTTTAATTACATAAAATAAATATCTTGATGGACCTTCCACCATCTGTTTTAGTGACTTCAATTATAAAAAAAACCCCTAAATTTAAGAAAAGTTATATCAACAGGTAAAATTGAGATTTTTTTCCATCTATTACTTTGATTTTCCTGACCCATTTTTGAGAATTGTCAGCATTCTAGATCAAGAATTCCAAATTATTTCTTGAAGAGAGTGAGATTCCTCCCAAGTCATTTAACATGCTTACTAATCAATAAAGATATGAATAATCAAATAAAACATATTTATGAAGCAAGCAAATTATATTATAACACTGATTTTGAGAAAAGGTTGCTGCTTGCTAAGAAAATTTTATTATTATAAAACATTTTCTGTCATTTGTATTTCTTCATTTTCCCTTCCAGATTATCTGTGTAGCCTTGTAAACACATCATAATCCAAAGCAGTTGAGATTTATCAATAAAATGTAAATCAATGCAAGAGAGCCAACTGCATAAATAAAACAAAAGTGTACCGGGCTTCGCTGGTGGAGCAGTGGTTGAGAGCCTGCCTGCCGATGCAGGGGACACGGCTTTGTGCCCCGGTCCGGGAAGATCCCACATGCCGCGGGGCGGCTAGGCCTGTGAGCCATGGCCGCTGAGCCTGCGGGTCCGGAGCCTGTGCTCCACAACGGGAGAGGCCACAAGAGTGAGAGGCCCGTGTACCGAAAAAAAAAAAAAAAAGCATACCACCATCATCCCAAGCAGACTACAAAATAGCAAGCAGATTATAAAATAATAGTCTAAAAGCCTGCTTTTTTAAATATATATCTAAATGCATTGAATATCTTATATAAAAAGCCAAGAGACAGAGATGAAACAAAATATTAAAAGTAAACATCTCCTTCCCCAAAACACTAACTCCCTTCCAGTCATGAGGAGAACATCACACAAACCCAAATTGAGGGACAGTCTATGAAATACGTGAACCAAGACTCTTCAAAATTGTCATTAAGAAAAGGAAAGCCTGGGACTTTCCTGGTGGTGCAGTGGTTAAGACTCCATCTGCCAATGCAGGGGACACGGGTTCCAGCCCGGGTCTGGGAAGATCCCACATGCCGCAGAGCAACTAAGCCCGTACGTCACAACTACTGCGCCTACGCTCTAGAGCCCGCGAGCCACGACTGCTGAGGCCACACGCCGCAACTACTGAAGCCCGCGCACTCTAGTGCCTGTGTGCCGCAACTACTGAGCCCAGCTGCTGCAATTACTGAAGCCCGCACACTTAGAGCCCGTGCTCGGCAACAAGAGAAACCACAACAATCAGCAGTCCACGCACCACAACAAAGAGTAGCCCCCACTTGCCACAACCAGAGAAAGCCCGCGCGCAGCAACAAAGACCCAACACAGCCAAATATAAACAATAATAAAAATAAATAAATAAAGGCATCAGCACATAAAAAGAAATGAGGAAATAAATTTTTTCAAAAAAGAATAACTTGTGGGGCAGTGGTTAAGAATCCGCCTGGCAGTGCAGGGGACACGGGTTTGAGCCCTGGTCCGGGAAGATCCCACATGCTGCAGAGCAACTAAGCCCGTGAGCCACAACTACTCAGCCTGCGCGTCTGGAGCCTGTGCTCCGCAACAAGAGGGGCCGCGGCAGTGACAGGCCCACGCACCACGATGAGGAGTGGCCCCTGCTCGCCGCAACTAGAGAAGGCCCTCGCACAGAAACGAAGACCCAACACAGCCAAAAATAAATAAAAAATAAATAAAAATAAATACATTTAAAAGGAAAACCTATACATTTCCCTTTCTGCAAATGTCGGTTTTCGAGGCAAGAGTAGAGCCTCAGAAAGAATGTCTGCAAACAGGACAATCACTAGTTCACTAAGTACAAAATGTAGGATACTTTTGAAGAATCCCATCACAGCTAGATAACTGGTCCAGAACCAAAAGTAAATACTGGAAGAAAAATGAAATCAACAGTGTACCACAGAGGTGGTAGGCAGACTGGCCTGGACTAAGACATCTTCAGTAATAGATAATAAGGGTGCTGATTTGTAAGCATCATTCTCGTCCCACTGTGGACTTCCTTCTGCGACAGTATAAGGATACCACCAGATCATCTTCAAATCAAGTCATGAAATGTACTTTTATATTTTTAAAAATCAATTCTTGTCCTTAAATTAACTTTTCTTCTTAGTTTAGTCATGGTCCTCTATTACTTCTAAAACATTAACTCTTTTTCATTAGAAACAGACTTCCAAATATAAAAATAAACTGTGATCAAACAGCAGGAACAAACAGTAGTAACTGACATTTCTTCAATCTAAACTGAAGATGATTTCTGTATCTCTGTCTTTTCCATTTGTCTCCATTAGGGGAAAAAAATTATGTACCTCCTAATTAACTTGGCTGGAATGAATCAGACTGCATTTGTAAAAGTTTCAGAAGACCAATGAGCTGTGCTAAACAGTACCACTATCCACCTGAGCAGAAATTACTATCCATAAGTTTCTTTACATAACTAACAAAACAAAAATTTAAACAAAAGAAGAACTACTAGAAAAAAATTAGAGATTCATTTTTTAAGTCAGGAATTTGCCTTTAGTCAGTAATTTGCCTCATACATTATCATTTTCCCTGTGGAAACCCAATTATTATCCTGAAAACAAGACCACTTTAGAAAGCAAAGGCATTGTGACAAAAGAAAGAAAAGGCAGATTGATACATTATTAAAATAACTCACACGCCATACCCTGAGGAGTAAGGAAGCCATGGCAGAGCAGGCCCCCTTCTCCTCCATGGACAGCACAGCTGTGGGGAAGACACTGCAGCTAGCAGAAGCGTGTCACACTTCCTCAGGGAGGAAGCAAGTTACAGACCACTCTAGAGAGGGCGCCCATAAACTGATGGCCACGCTCATTACCCAACGTCCAGGCTACCCACAGGCTGACTGCAACCCAACTTTCCCACCATTCCCACAAAGGCCCCAGGAACCGTCAGGCCTCTGAGGCTCTGCCAATGCCCTTCCCTCTACCCAAATATCCTTTCCCTCCTCTCTCGGACCTCAATCCTGCCCAGCTCTAAATGAACACACCAAGGCCTATTTCCCTAAGAATGCCTCTCTCAAAACCAAAATTACTACCTCTACAATGATCTGCCTCTTACTCATCCATCATTATCTTGGATTAAATACATCATGTAAGATGCCTTATCTGACCAACACAACTAGTTTAGAAATAAGAGTCATGTTTTAGACCATCTATGACATGACATGACAACCATTCAGCTCACTAAAACCATTCAATAAATACTCTAATTGAATTTCCCAAAGAGTTGACCTAAAATAACCTAAATGCCAAGCATTCCAAGAACCATCCTCAACCAAATTCACTTCTCATTCGAATGCCAATGTCATACACAGGGATGTTGTATTGTCTTGAAATGTACTTGCCTTTATCCAAAACTAGAATCTCTGATGAATCTATGAGACACACATGAAAAATATTCTGCAAAGGAAAAAAGCTTTATTTATCGTACTGTGCTTAATTTTCAGCCAGACCTGCATTTTTCTCTAAAACTTATACAATTACTGAGTATGCAAGAAGCATTAGGAGAGACTAAGTCTATTGAGAAGAAAACTGGAAGCGAAGGTCAGCAATCATTTTCTACTTTGAGTCACCTCTTTCATAAAGAGGTCAATTCTCCTAAATTCCAGAATGAATGGAATTCAATACAGCAAAGTAAAATGCTTTAATTACATAAAATAAATATCTTGATGGACCTTCCACCATCTGTTTTAGTGACTTCAATTATAAAAAAAACCCCTAAATTTAAGAAAAGTTATATCAACAGGTAAAATTGAGATTTTTTTCCATCTATTACTTTGATTTTCCTGACCCATTTTTGAGAATTGTCAGCATTCTAGATCAAGAATTCCAAATTATTTCTTGAAGAGAGTGAGATTCCTCCCAAGTCATTTAACATGCTTACTAATCAATAAAGATATGAATAATCAAATAAAACATATTTATGAAGCAAGCAAATTATATTATAACACTGATTTTGAGAAAAGGTTGCTGCTTGCTAAGAAAATTTTATTATTATAAAACATTTTCTGTCATTTGTATTTCTTCATTTTCCCTTCCAGATTATCTGTGTAGCCTTGTAAACACATCATAATCCAAAGCAGTTGAGATTTATCAATAAAATGTAAATCAATGCAAGAGAGCCAACTGCATAAATAAAACAAAAGTGTACCGGGCTTCGCTGGTGGAGCAGTGGTTGAGAGCCTGCCTGCCGATGCAGGGGACACGGCTTTGTGCCCCGGTCCGGGAAGATCCCACATGCCGCGGGGCGGCTAGGCCTGTGAGCCATGGCCGCTGAGCCTGCGGGTCCGGAGCCTGTGCTCCACAACGGGAGAGGCCACAAGAGTGAGAGGCCCGTGTACCGAAAAAAAAAAAAAAAAGCATACCACCATCATCCCAAGCAGACTACAAAATAGCAAGCAGATTATAAAATAATAGTCTAAAAGCCTGCTTTTTTAAATATATATCTAAATGCATTGAATATCTTATATAAAAAGCCAAGAGACAGAGATGAAACAAAATATTAAAAGTAAACATCTCCTTCCCCAAAACACTAACTCCCTTCCAGTCATGAGGAGAACATCACACAAACCCAAATTGAGGGACAGTCTATGAAATACGTGAACCAAGACTCTTCAAAATTGTCATTAAGAAAAGGAAAGCCTGGGACTTTCCTGGTGGTGCAGTGGTTAAGACTCCATCTGCCAATGCAGGGGACACGGGTTCCAGCCCGGGTCTGGGAAGATCCCACATGCCGCAGAGCAACTAAGCCCGTACGTCACAACTACTGCGCCTACGCTCTAGAGCCCGCGAGCCACGACTGCTGAGGCCACACGCCGCAACTACTGAAGCCCGCGCACTCTAGTGCCTGTGTGCCGCAACTACTGAGCCCAGCTGCTGCAATTACTGAAGCCCGCACACTTAGAGCCCGTGCTCGGCAACAAGAGAAACCACAACAATCAGCAGTCCACGCACCACAACAAAGAGTAGCCCCCACTTGCCACAACCAGAGAAAGCCCGCGCGCAGCAACAAAGACCCAACACAGCCAAATATAAACAATAATAAAAATAAATAAATAAAGGCATCAGCACATAAAAAGAAATGAGGAAATAAATTTTTTCAAAAAAGAATAACTTGTGGGGCAGTGGTTAAGAATCCGCCTGGCAGTGCAGGGGACACGGGTTTGAGCCCTGGTCCGGGAAGATCCCACATGCTGCAGAGCAACTAAGCCCGTGAGCCACAACTACTCAGCCTGCGCGTCTGGAGCCTGTGCTCCGCAACAAGAGGGGCCGCGGCAGTGACAAGCCCACGCACCACGATGAGGAGTGGCCCCTGCTCGCCGCAACTAGAGAAGGCCCTCGCACAGAAACGAAGACCCAGCACAGCCAAAAATAAATAAAAATAAATACATTTAAAAGGAAAACCTATACATTTCCCTTTCTGCAAATGTCGGTTTTCGAGGCAAGAGTAGAGCCTCAGAAAGAATGTCTGCAAACAGGACAATCACTAGTTCACTAAGTACAAAATGTAGGATACTTTTGAAGAATCCCATCACAGCTAGATAACTGGTCCAGAACCAAAAGTAAATACTGGAAGAAAAATGAAATCAACAGTGTACCACAGAGGTGGTAGGCAGACTGGCCTGGACTAAGACATCTTCAGTAATAGATAATAAGGGTGCTGATTTGTAAGCATCATTCTCGTCCCACTGTGGACTTCCTTCTGCGACAGTATAAGGATACCACCAGATCATCTTCAAATCAAGTCATGAAATGTACTTTTATATTTTTAAAAATCAATTCTTGTCCTTAAATTAACTTTTCTTCTTAGTTTAGTCATGGTCCTCTATTACTTCTAAAACATTAACTCTTTTTCATTAGAAACAGACTTCCAAATATAAAAATAAACTGTGATCAAACAGCAGGAACAAACAGTAGTAACTGACATTTCTTCAATCTAAACTGAAGATGATTTCTGTATCTCTGTCTTTTCCATTTGTCTCCATTAGGGGAAAAAAATTATGTACCTCCTAATTAACTTGGCTGGAATGAATCAGACTGCATTTGTAAAAGTTTCAGAAGACCAATGAGCTGTGCTAAACAGTACCACTATCCACCTGAGCAGAAATTACTATCCATAAGTTTCTTTACATAACTAACAAAACAAAAATTTAAACAAAAGAAGAACTACTAGAAAAAAATTAGAGATTCATTTTTTAAGTCAGGAATTTGCCTTTAGTCAGTAATTTGCCTCATACATTATCATTTTCCCTGTGGAAACCCAATTATTATCCTGAAAACAAGACCACTTTAGAAAGCAAAGGCATTGTGACAAAAGAAAGAAAAGGCAGATTGATACATTATTAAAATAACTCACACGCCATACCCTGAGGAGTAAGGAAGCCATGGCAGAGCAGGCCCCCTTCTCCTCCATGGACAGCACAGCTGTGGGGAAGACACTGCAGCTAGCAGAAGCGTGTCACACTTCCTCAGGGAGGAAGCAAGTTACAGACCACTCTAGAGAGGGCGCCCATAAACTGATGGCCACGCTCATTACCCAACGTCCAGGCTACCCACAGGCTGACTGCAACCCAACTTTCCCACCATTCCCACAAAGGCCCCAGGAACCGTCAGGCCTCTGAGGCTCTGCCAATGCCCTTCCCTCTACCCAAATATCCTTTCCCTCCTCTCTCGGACCTCAATCCTGCCCAGCTCTAAATGAACACACCAAGGCCTATTTCCCTAAGAATGCCTCTCTCAAAACCAAAATTACTACCTCTACAATGATCTGCCTCTTACTCATCCATCATTATCTTGGATTAAATACATCATGTAAGATGCCTTATCTGACCAACACAACTAGTTTAGAAATAAGAGTCATGTTTTAGACCATCTATGACATGACATGACAACCATTCAGCTCACTAAAACCATTCAATAAATACTCTAATTGAATTTCCCAAAGAGTTGACCTAAAATAACCTAAATGCCAAGCATTCCAAGAACCATCCTCAACCAAATTCACTTCTCATTCGAATGCCAATGTCATACACAGGGATGTTGTATTGTCTTGAAATGTACTTGCCTTTATCCAAAACTGGAATCTCTGATGAATCTATGGGACACACATGAAAAATATTCTGCAAAGGAAAAAAGCTTTATTTATCGTACTGTGCTTAATTTTCAGCCAGACCTGCATTTTTCTCTAAAACTTATACAATTACTGAGTATGCAAGAAGCATTAGGAGAGACTAAGTCTATTGACAAGAAAACTGGAAGCGAAGGTCAGCAATCATTTTCTACTTTGAATCATCTCTTTCATAAAGAGGTCAATTCTCCTAAATTCCAGAATGAATGGAATTCAATACAGCAAAGTAAAATGCTTTAATTACATAAAATAAATATCTTGATGGACCTTCCACCATCTGTTTTAGTGACTTCAATTATTAAAAAAAACCCTAAATTTAAGAAAAGTTATATCAACAGGTAAAATTGAGATTTTTTTCCATCTATTACTTTGATTTTCCTGACCCATTTTTGAGAATTGTCAGCATTCTAGATCAAGAATTCCAAATTATTTCTTGAAGAGAGTGAGATTCCTCCCAAGTCATTTAACATGCTTACTAATCAATAAAGATATGAATAATCAAATAAAACATATTTATGAAGCAAGCAAATTATATTATAACACTGATTTTGAGAAAAGGTTGCTGCTTGCTAAGAAAATTTTATTATTATAAAACATTTTCTGTCATTTGTATTTCTTCATTTTCCCTTCCAGATTATCTGTGTAGCCTTGTAAACACATCATAATCCAAAGCAGTTGAGATTTATCAATAAAATGTAAATCAATGCAAGAGAGCCAACTGCATAAATAAAACAAAAGTGTACCGGGCTTCGCTGGTGGAGCAGTGGTTGAGAGCCTGCCTGCCGATGCAGGGGACACGGCTTTGTGCCCCGGTCCGGGAAGATCCCACATGCCGCGGAGCGGCTAGGCCTGTGAGCCATGGCCGCTGAGCCTGCGGGTCCGGAGCCTGTGCTCCACAACGGGAGAGGCCACAAGAGTGAGAGGCCCGTGTACCGAAAAAAAAAAAAAAACCATACCACCATCATCCCAAGCAGACTACAAAATAGCAAGCAGATTATAAAATAATAGTCTACAAGCCTGCTTTTTTAAATATATATCTAAATGCATTGAATATCTTATATAAAAAGCCAAGAGACAGAGATGAAACAAAATATTAAAAGTAAACATCTCCTTCCCCAAAACACTAACTCCCTTCCAGTCATGAGGAGAACATCACACAAACCCAAATTGAGCGACAGTCTATGAAATACGTGAACCAAGACTCTTCAAAATTGTCATTAAGAAAAGGAAAGCCTGGGACTTTCCTGGTGGTGCAGTGGTTAAGACTCCATCTGCCAATGCAGGGGACACGGGTTCCAGCCCGGGTCTGGGAAGATCCCACATGCCGCAGAGCAACTAAGCCCGTACGTCACAACTACTGCGCCTACGCTCTAGAGCCCGCGAGCCACGACTGCTGAGGCCACACGCCGCAACTACTGAAGCCCGCGCACTCTAGTGCCTGTGTGCCGCAACTACTGAGCCCAGCTGCTGCAATTACTGAAGCCCGCACACTTAGAGCCCGTGCTCGGCAACAAGAGAAACCACAACAATCAGCAGTCCACGCACCACAACAAAGAGTAGCCCCCACTTGCCACAACCAGAGAAAGCCCGCGCGCAGCAACAAAGACCCAACACAGCCAAATATAAACAATAATAAAAATAAATAAATAAAGGCATCAGCACATAAAAAGAAATGAGGAAATAAATTTTTTCAAAAAAGAATAACTTGTGGGGCAGTGGTTAAGAATCCGCCTGGCAGTGCAGGGGACACGGGTTTGAGCCCTGGTCCGGGAAGATCCCACATGCTGCAGAGCAACTAAGCCCGTGAGCCACAACTACTCAGCCTGCGCGTCTGGAGCCTGTGCTCCGCAACAAGAGGGGCCGCGGCAGTGACAGTCCCACGCACCACGATGAGGAGTGGCCCCTGCTCGCCGCAACTAGAGAAGGCCCTCGCACAGAAACGAAGACCCAGCACAGCCAAAAATAAATAAAAATAAATACATTTAAAAGGAAAACCTATACATTTCCCTTTCTGCAAATGTCGGTTTTCGAGGCAAGAGTAGAGCCTCAGAAAGAATGTCTGCAAACAGGACAATCACTAGTTCACTAAGTACAAAATGTAGGATACTTTTGAAGAATCCCATCACAGCTAGATAACTGGTCCAGAACCAAAAGTAAATACTGGAAGAAAAATGAAATCAACAGTGTACCACAGAGGTGGTAGGCAGACTGGCCTGGACTAAGACATCTTCAGTAATAGATAATAAGGGTGCTGATTTGTAAGCATCATTCTCGTCCCACTGTGGACTTCCTTCTGCGACAGTATAAGGATACCACCAGATCATCTTCAAATCAAGTCATGAAATGTACTTTTATATTTTTAAAAATCAATTCTTGTCCTTAAATTAACTTTTCTTCTTAGTTTAGTCATGGTCCTCTATTACTTCTAAAACATTAACTCTTTTTCATTAGAAACAGACTTCCAAATATAAAAATAAACTGTGATCAAACAGCAGGAACAAACAGTAGTAACTGACATTTCTTCAATCTAAACTGAAGATGATTTCTGTATCTCTGTCTTTTCCATTTGTCTCCATTAGGGGAAAAAAATTATGTACCTCCTAATTAACTTGGCTGGAATGAATCAGACTGCATTTGTAAAAGTTTCAGAAGACCAATGAGCTGTGCTAAACAGTACCACTATCCACCTGAGCAGAAATTACTATCCATAAGTTTCTTTACATAACTAACAAAACAAAAATTTAAACAAAAGAAGAACTACTAGAAAAAAATTAGAGATTCATTTTTTAAGTCAGGAATTTGCCTTTAGTCAGTAATTTGCCTCATACATTATCATTTTCCCTGTGGAAACCCAATTATTATCCTGAAAACAAGACCACTTTAGAAAGCAAAGGCATTGTGACAAAAGAAAGAAAAGGCAGATTGATACATTATTAAAATAACTCACACGCCATACCCTGAGGAGTAAGGAAGCCATGGCAGAGCAGGCCCCCTTCTCCTCCATGGACAGCACAGCTGTGGGGAAGACACTGCAGCTAGCAGAAGCGTGTCACACTTCCTCAGGGAGGAAGCAAGTTACAGACCACTCTAGAGAGGGCGCCCATAAACTGATGGCCACGCTCATTACCCAACGTCCAGGCTACCCACAGGCTGACTGCAACCCAACTTTCCCACCATTCCCACAAAGGCCCCAGGAACCGTCAGGCCTCTGAGGCTCTGCCAATGCCCTTCCCTCTACCCAAATATCCTTTCCCTCCTCTCTCGGACCTCAATCCTGCCCAGCTCTAAATGAACACACCAAGGCCTATTTCCCTAAGAATGCCTCTCTCAAAACCAAAATTACTACCTCTACAATGATCTGCCTCTTACTCATCCATCATTATCTTGGATTAAATACATCATGTAAGATGCCTTATCTGACCAACACAACTAGTTTAGAAATAAGAGTCATGTTTTAGACCATCTATGACATGACATGACAACCATTCAGCTCACTAAAACCATTCAATAAATACTCTAATTGAATTTCCCAAAGAGTTGACCTAAAATAACCTAAATGCCAAGCATTCCAAGAACCGTCCTCAACCAAATTCACTTCTCATTCGAATGCCAATGTCATACACAGGGATGTTGTATTGTCTTGAAATGTACTTGCCTTTATCCAAAACTAGAATCTCTGATGAATCTATGGGACACACATGAAAAATATTCTGCAAAGGAAAAAAGCTTTATTTATCGTACTGTGCTTAATTTTCAGCCAGACCTGCATTTTTCTCTAAAACTTATACAATTACTGAGTATGCAAGAAGCATTAGGAGAGACTAAGTCTATTGACAAGAAAACTGGAAGCGAAGGTCAGCAATCATTTTCTACTTTGAATCATCTCTTTCATAAAGAGGTCAATTCTCCTAAATTCCAGAATGAATGGAATTCAATACAGCAAAGTAAAATGCTTTAATTACATAAAATAAATATCTTGATGGACCTTCCACCATCTGTTTTAGTGACTTCAATTATAAAAAAAACCCCTAAATTTAAGAAAAGTTATATCAACAGGTAAAATTGAGATTTTTTTCCATCTATTACTTTGATTTTCCTGACCCATTTTTGAGAATTGTCAGCATTCTAGATCAAGAATTCCAAATTATTTCTTGAAGAGAGTGAGATTCCTCCCAAGTCATTTAACATGCTTACTAATCAATAAAGATATGAATAATCAAATAAAACATATTTATGAAGCAAGCAAATTATATTATAACACTGATTTTGAGAAAAGGTTGCTGCTTGCTAAGAAAATTTTATTATTATAAAACATTTTCTGTCATTTGTATTTCTTCATTTTCCCTTCCAGATTATCTGTGTAGCCTTGTAAACACATCATAATCCAAAGCAGTTGAGATTTATCAATAAAATGTAAATCAATGCAAGAGAGCCAACTGCATAAATAAAACAAAAGTGTACCGGGCTTCGCTGGTGGAGCAGTGGTTGAGAGCCTGCCTGCCGATGCAGGGGACACGGCTTTGTGCCCCGGTCCGGGAAGATCCCACATGCCGCGGGGCGGCTAGGCCTGTGAGCCATGGCCGCTGAGCCTGCGGGTCCGGAGCCTGTGCTCCACAACGGGAGAGGCCACAAGAGTGAGAGGCCCGTGTACCGAAAAAAAAAAAAAAAAGCATACCACCATCATCCCAAGCAGACTACAAAATAGCAAGCAGATTATAAAATAATAGTCTAAAAGCCTGCTTTTTTAAATATATATCTAAATGCATTGAATATCTTATATAAAAAGCCAAGAGACAGAGATGAAACAAAATATTAAAAGTAAACATCTCCTTCCCCAAAACACTAACTCCCTTCCAGTCATGAGGAGAACATCACACAAACCCAAATTGAGGGACAGTCTATGAAATACGTGAACCAAGACTCTTCAAAATTGTCATTAAGAAAAGGAAAGCCTGGGACTTTCCTGGTGGTGCAGTGGTTAAGACTCCATCTGCCAATGCAGGGGACACGGGTTCCAGCCCGGGTCTGGGAAGATCCCACATGCCGCAGAGCAACTAAGCCCGTACGTCACAACTACTGCGCCTACGCTCTAGAGCCCGCGAGCCACGACTGCTGAGGCCACACGCCGCAACTACTGAAGCCCGCGCACTCTAGTGCCTGTGTGCCGCAACTACTGAGCCCAGCTGCTGCAATTACTGAAGCCCGCACACTTAGAGCCCGTGCTCGGCAACAAGAGAAACCACAACAATCAGCAGTCCACGCACCACAACAAAGAGTAGCCCCCACTTGCCACAACCAGAGAAAGCCCGCGCGCAGCAACAAAGACCCAACACAGCCAAATATAAACAATAATAAAAATAAATAAATAAAGGCATCAGCACATAAAAAGAAATGAGGAAATAAATTTTTTCAAAAAAGAATAACTTGTGGGGCAGTGGTTAAGAATCCGCCTGGCAGTGCAGGGGACACGGGTTTGAGCCCTGGTCCGGGAAGATCCCACATGCTGCAGAGCAACTAAGCCCGTGAGCCACAACTACTCAGCCTGCGCGTCTGGAGCCTGTGCTCCGCAACAAGAGGGGCCGCGGCAGTGACAGGCCCACGCACCACGATGAGGAGTGGCCCCTGCTCGCCGCAACTAGAGAAGGCCCTCGCACAGAAACGAAGACCCAACACAGCCAAAAATAAATAAAAAATAAATAAAAATAAATACATTTAAAAGGAAAACCTATACATTTCCCTTTCTGCAAATGTCGGTTTTCGAGGCAAGAGTAGAGCCTCAGAAAGAATGTCTGCAAACAGGACAATCACTAGTTCACTAAGTACAAAATGTAGGATACTTTTGAAGAATCCCATCACAGCTAGATAACTGGTCCAGAACCAAAAGTAAATACTGGAAGAAAAATGAAATCAACAGTGTACCACAGAGGTGGTAGGCAGACTGGCCTGGACTAAGACATCTTCAGTAATAGATAATAAGGGTGCTGATTTGTAAGCATCATTCTCGTCCCACTGTGGACTTCCTTCTGCGACAGTATAAGGATACCACCAGATCATCTTCAAATCAAGTCATGAAATGTACTTTTATATTTTTAAAAATCAATTCTTGTCCTTAAATTAACTTTTCTTCTTAGTTTAGTCATGGTCCTCTATTACTTCTAAAACATTAACTCTTTTTGATTAGAAACAGACTTCCAAATATAAAAATAAACTGTGATCAAACAGCAGGAACAAACAGTAGTAACTGACATTTCTTCAATCTAAACTGAAGATGATTTCTGTATCTCTGTCTTTTCCATTTGTCTCCATTAGGGGAAAAAAATTATGTACCTCCTAATTAACTTGGCTGGAATGAATCAGACTGCATTTGTAAAAGTTTCAGAAGACCAATGAGCTGTGCTAAACAGTACCACTATCCACCTGAGCAGAAATTACTATCCATAAGTTTCTTTACATAACTAACAAAACAAAAATTTAAACAAAAGAAGAACTACTAGAAAAAAATTAGAGATTCATTTTTTAAGTCAGGAATTTGCCTTTAGTCAGTAATTTGCCTCATACATTATCATTTTCCCTGTGGAAACCCAATTATTATCCTGAAAACAAGACCACTTTAGAAAGCAAAGGCATTGTGACAAAAGAAAGAAAAGGCAGATTGATACATTATTAAAATAACTCACACGCCATACCCTGAGGAGTAAGGAAGCCATGGCAGAGCAGGCCCCCTTCTCCTCCATGGACAGCACAGCTGTGGGGAAGACACTGCAGCTAGCAGAAGCGTGTCACACTTCCTCAGGGAGGAAGCAAGTTACAGACCACTCTAGAGAGGGCGCCCATAAACTGATGGCCACGCTCATTACCCAACGTCCAGGCTACCCACAGGCTGACTGCAACCCAACTTTCCCACCATTCCCACAAAGGCCCCAGGAACCGTCAGGCCTCTGAGGCTCTGCCAATGCCCTTCCCTCTACCCAAATATCCTTTCCCTCCTCTCTCGGACCTCAATCCTGCCCAGCTCTAAATGAACACACCAAGGCCTATTTCCCTAAGAATGCCTCTCTCAAAACCAAAATTACTACCTCTACAATGATCTGCCTCTTACTCATCCATCATTATCTTGGATTAAATACATCATGTAAGATGCCTTATCTGACCAACACAACTAGTTTAGAAATAAGAGTCATGTTTTAGACCATCTATGACATGACATGACAACCATTCAGCTCACTAAAACCATTCAATAAATACTCTAATTGAATTTCCCAAAGAGTTGACCTAAAATAACCTAAATGCCAAGCATTCCAAGAACCATCCTCAACCAAATTCACTTCTCATTCGAATGCCAATGTCATACACAGGGATGTTGTATTGTCTTGAAATGTACTTGCCTTTATCCAAAACTAGAATCTCTGATGAATCTATGAGACACACATGAAAAATATTCTGCAAAGGAAAAAAGCTTTATTTATCGTACTGTGCTTAATTTTCAGCCAGACCTGCATTTTTCTCTAAAACTTATACAATTACTGAGTATGCAAGAAGCATTAGGAGAGACTAAGTCTATTGAGAAGAAAACTGGAAGCGAAGGTCAGCAATCATTTTCTACTTTGAGTCACCTCTTTCATAAAGAGGTCAATTCTCCTAAATTCCAGAATGAATGGAATTCAATACAGCAAAGTAAAATGCTTTAATTACATAAAATAAATATCTTGATGGACCTTCCACCATCTGTTTTAGTGACTTCAATTATAAAAAAAACCCCTAAATTTAAGAAAAGTTATATCAACAGGTAAAATTGAGATTTTTTTCCATCTATTACTTTGATTTTCCTGACCCATTTTTGAGAATTGTCAGCATTCTAGATCAAGAATTCCAAATTATTTCTTGAAGAGAGTGAGATTCCTCCCAAGTCATTTAACATGCTTACTAATCAATAAAGATATGAATAATCAAATAAAACATATTTATGAAGCAAGCAAATTATATTATAACACTGATTTTGAGAAAAGGTTGCTGCTTGCTAAGAAAATTTTATTATTATAAAACATTTTCTGTCATTTGTATTTCTTCATTTTCCCTTCCAGATTATCTGTGTAGCCTTGTAAACACATCATAATCCAAAGCAGTTGAGATTTATCAATAAAATGTAAATCAATGCAAGAGAGCCAACTGCATAAATAAAACAAAAGTGTACCGGGCTTCGCTGGTGGAGCAGTGGTTGAGAGCCTGCCTGCCGATGCAGGGGACACGGCTTTGTGCCCCGGTCCGGGAAGATCCCACATGCCGCGGGGCGGCTAGGCCTGTGAGCCATGGCCGCTGAGCCTGCGGGTCCGGAGCCTGTGCTCCACAACGGGAGAGGCCACAAGAGTGAGAGGCCCGTGTACCGAAAAAAAAAAAAAAAAGCATACCACCATCATCCCAAGCAGACTACAAAATAGCAAGCAGATTATAAAATAATAGTCTAAAAGCCTGCTTTTTTAAATATATATCTAAATGCATTGAATATCTTATATAAAAAGCCAAGAGACAGAGATGAAACAAAATATTAAAAGTAAACATCTCCTTCCCCAAAACACTAACTCCCTTCCAGTCATGAGGAGAACATCACACAAACCCAAATTGAGGGACAGTCTATGAAATACGTGAACCAAGACTCTTCAAAATTGTCATTAAGAAAAGGAAAGCCTGGGACTTTCCTGGTGGTGCAGTGGTTAAGACTCCATCTGCCAATGCAGGGGACACGGGTTCCAGCCCGGGTCTGGGAAGATCCCACATGCCGCAGAGCAACTAAGCCCGTACGTCACAACTACTGCGCCTACGCTCTAGAGCCCGCGAGCCACGACTGCTGAGGCCACACGCCGCAACTACTGAAGCCCGCGCACTCTAGTGCCTGTGTGCCGCAACTACTGAGCCCAGCTGCTGCAATTACTGAAGCCCGCACACTTAGAGCCCGTGCTCGGCAACAAGAGAAACCACAACAATCAGCAGTCCACGCACCACAACAAAGAGTAGCCCCCACTTGCCACAACCAGAGAAAGCCCGCGCGCAGCAACAAAGACCCAACACAGCCAAATATAAACAATAATAAAAATAAATAAATAAAGGCATCAGCACATAAAAAGAAATGAGGAAATAAATTTTTTCAAAAAAGAATAACTTGTGGGGCAGTGGTTAAGAATCCGCCTGGCAGTGCAGGGGACACGGGTTTGAGCCCTGGTCCGGGAAGATCCCACATGCTGCAGAGCAACTAAGCCCGTGAGCCACAACTACTCAGCCTGCGCGTCTGGAGCCTGTGCTCCGCAACAAGAGGGGCCGCGGCAGTGACAAGCCCACGCACCACGATGAGGAGTGGCCCCTGCTCGCCGCAACTAGAGAAGGCCCTCGCACAGAAACGAAGACCCAGCACAGCCAAAAATAAATAAAAATAAATACATTTAAAAGGAAAACCTATACATTTCCCTTTCTGCAAATGTCGGTTTTCGAGGCAAGAGTAGAGCCTCAGAAAGAATGTCTGCAAACAGGACAATCACTAGTTCACTAAGTACAAAATGTAGGATACTTTTGAAGAATCCCATCACAGCTAGATAACTGGTCCAGAACCAAAAGTAAATACTGGAAGAAAAATGAAATCAACAGTGTACCACAGAGGTGGTAGGCAGACTGGCCTGGACTAAGACATCTTCAGTAATAGATAATAAGGGTGCTGATTTGTAAGCATCATTCTCGTCCCACTGTGGACTTCCTTCTGCGACAGTATAAGGATACCACCAGATCATCTTCAAATCAAGTCATGAAATGTACTTTTATATTTTTAAAAATCAATTCTTGTCCTTAAATTAACTTTTCTTCTTAGTTTAGTCATGGTCCTCTATTACTTCTAAAACATTAACTCTTTTTCATTAGAAACAGACTTCCAAATATAAAAATAAACTGTGATCAAACAGCAGGAACAAACAGTAGTAACTGACATTTCTTCAATCTAAACTGAAGATGATTTCTGTATCTCTGTCTTTTCCATTTGTCTCCATTAGGGGAAAAAAATTATGTACCTCCTAATTAACTTGGCTGGAATGAATCAGACTGCATTTGTAAAAGTTTCAGAAGACCAATGAGCTGTGCTAAACAGTACCACTATCCACCTGAGCAGAAATTACTATCCATAAGTTTCTTTACATAACTAACAAAACAAAAATTTAAACAAAAGAAGAACTACTAGAAAAAAATTAGAGATTCATTTTTTAAGTCAGGAATTTGCCTTTAGTCAGTAATTTGCCTCATACATTATCATTTTCCCTGTGGAAACCCAATTATTATCCTGAAAACAAGACCACTTTAGAAAGCAAAGGCATTGTGACAAAAGAAAGAAAAGGCAGATTGATACATTATTAAAATAACTCACACGCCATACCCTGAGGAGTAAGGAAGCCATGGCAGAGCAGGCCCCCTTCTCCTCCATGGACAGCACAGCTGTGGGGAAGACACTGCAGCTAGCAGAAGCGTGTCACACTTCCTCAGGGAGGAAGCAAGTTACAGACCACTCTAGAGAGGGCGCCCATAAACTGATGGCCACGCTCATTACCCAACGTCCAGGCTACCCACAGGCTGACTGCAACCCAACTTTCCCACCATTCCCACAAAGGCCCCAGGAACCGTCAGGCCTCTGAGGCTCTGCCAATGCCCTTCCCTCTACCCAAATATCCTTTCCCTCCTCTCTCGGACCTCAATCCTGCCCAGCTCTAAATGAACACACCAAGGCCTATTTCCCTAAGAATGCCTCTCTCAAAACCAAAATTACTACCTCTACAATGATCTGCCTCTTACTCATCCATCATTATCTTGGATTAAATACATCATGTAAGATGCCTTATCTGACCAACACAACTAGTTTAGAAATAAGAGTCATGTTTTAGACCATCTATGACATGACATGACAACCATTCAGCTCACTAAAACCATTCAATAAATACTCTAATTGAATTTCCCAAAGAGTTGACCTAAAATAACCTAAATGCCAAGCATTCCAAGAACCATCCTCAACCAAATTCACTTCTCATTCGAATGCCAATGTCATACACAGGGATGTTGTATTGTCTTGAAATGTACTTGCCTTTATCCAAAACTAGAATCTCTGATGAATCTATGGGACACACATGAAAAATATTCTGCAAAGGAAAAAAGCTTTATTTATCGTACTGTGCTTAATTTTCAGCCAGACCTGCATTTTTCTCTAAAACTTATACAATTACTGAGTATGCAAGAAGCATTAGGAGAGACTAAGTCTATTGACAAGAAAACTGGAAGCGAAGGTCAGCAATCATTTTCTACTTTGAATCATCTCTTTCATAAAGAGGTCAATTCTCCTAAATTCCAGAATGAATGGAATTCAATACAGCAAAGTAAAATGCCTTAATTACATAAAATAAATATCTTGATGGACCTTCCACCATCTGTTTTAGTGACTTCAATTATAAAAAAAACCCTAAATTTAAGAAAAGTTATATCAACAGGTAAAATTGAGATTTTTTTCCATCTATTACTTTGATTTTACTGACCCATTTTTGAGAATTGTCAGCATTCTAGATCAAGAATTCCAAATTATTTCTTGAAGAGAGTGAGATTCCTCCCAAGACATTTAACATGCTCACTAATCAATAAAGATATGAATAATCAAATAAAACATATTTATGAAGCAAGCAAATTATATTATAACACTGATTTTGAGAAAAGGTTGCTGCTTGCTAAGAAAATTTTATTATTATAAAACATTTTCTGTCATTTGTATTTCTTCATTTTCCCTTCCAGATTATCTGTGTAGCCTTGTAAACACATCATAATCCAAAGCAGTTGAGATTTATCAATAAAATGTAAATCAATGCAAGAGAGCCAACTGCATAAATAAAACAAAAGTGTACCGGGCTTCGCTGGTGGAGCAGTGGTTGAGAGCCTGCCTGCCGATGCAGGGGACACGGCTTTGTGCCCCGGTTCGGGAAGATCCCACATGCCGCGGAGCGGCTAGGCCTGTGAGCCATGGCCGCTGAGCCTGCGGGTCCGGAGCCTGTGCTCCACAACGGGAGAGGCCACAAGAGTGAGAGGCCCGTGTACCGAAAAAAAAAAAAAAGCATACCACCATCATCCCAAGCAGACTACAAAATAGCAAGCAGATTATAAAATAATAGTCTACAAGCCTGCTTTTTTAAATATATATCTAAATGCATTGAATATCTTATATAAAAAGCCAAGAGACAGAGATGAAACAAAATATTAAAAGTAAACATCTCCTTCCCCAAAACACTAACTCCCTTCCAGTCATGAGGAGAACATCACACAAACCCAAGTTGAGGGACAGTCTATGAAATACGTGAACCAAGACTCTTCAAAATTGTCATTAAGAAAAGGAAAGCCTGGGACTTTCCTGGTGGTGCAGTGGTTAAGACTCCATCTGCCAATGCAGGGGACACGGGTTCCAGCCCGGGTCTGGGAAGATCCCACATGCCGCAGAGCAACTAAGCCCGTACGTCACAACTACTGCGCCTACGCTCTAGAGCCCGCGAGCCACGACTGCTGAGGCCACACGCCGCAACTACTGAAGCCCGCGCACTCTAGTGCCTGTGTGCCGCAACTACTGAGCCCAGCTGCTGCAATTACTGAAGCCCGCACACTTAGAGCCCGTGCTCGGCAACAAGAGAAACCACAACAATCAGCAGTCCACGCACCACAACGAAGAGTAGCCCCCACTTGCCACAACCAGAGAAAGCCCGCGCGCAGCAACAAAGACCCAACACAGCCAAATATAAACAATAATAAAAATAAATAAATAAAGGCATCAGCACATAAAAAGAAATGAGGAAATAAATTTTTTCAAAAAAGAATAACTTGTGGGGCAGTGGTTAAGAATCCGCCTGGCAGTGCAGGGGACACGGGTTTGAGCCCTGGTCCGGGAAGATCCCACATGCTGCAGAGCAACTAAGCCCGTGAGCCACAACTACTCAGCCTGCGCGTCTGGAGCCTGTGCTCCGCAACAAGAGGGGCCGCGGCAGTGACAGGCCCACGCACCACGATGAGGAGTGGCCCCTGCTCGCCGCAACTAGAGAAGGCCCTCGCACAGAAACGAAGACCCAACACAGCCAAAAATAAATAAAAATAAATACATTTAAAAGGAAAACCTATACATTTCCCTTTCTGCAAATGTCGGTTTTCCAGGCAAGAGTAGAGCCTCAGAAAGAATGTCTGCAAACAGGACAATCACTAGTTCACTAAGTACAAAATGTAGGATACTTTTGAAGAATCCCATCACAGCTAGATAACTGGTCCAGAACCAAAAGTAAATACTGGAAGAAAAATGAAATCAACAGTGTACCACAGAGGTGGTAGGCAGACTGGCCTGGACTAAGACATCTTCAGTAATAGATAATAAGGGTGCTGATTTGTAAGCATCATTCTCGTCCCACTGTGGACTTCCTTCTGCGACAGTATAAGGATACCACCAGATCATCTTCAAATCAAGTCATGAAATGTACTTTTATATTTTTAAAAATCAATTCTTGTCCTTAAATTAACTTTTCTTCTTAGTTTAGTCATGGTCCTCTATTACTTCTAAAACATTAACTCTTTTTGATTAGAAACAGACTTCCAAATATAAAAATAAACTGTGATCAAACAGCAGGAACAAACAGTAGTAACTGACATTTCTTCAATCTAAACTGAAGATGATTTCTGTATCTCTGTCTTTTCCATTTGTCTCCATTAGGGGAAAAAAATTATGTACCTCCTAATTAACTTGGCTGGAATGAATCAGACTGCATTTGTAAAAGTTTCAGAAGACCAATGAGCTGTGCTAAACAGTACCACTATCCACCTGAGCAGAAATTACTATCCATAAGTTTCTTTACATAACTAACAAAACAAAAATTTAAACAAAAGAAGAACTACTAGAAAAAAATTAGAGATTCATTTTTTAAGTCAGGAATTTGCCTTTAGTCAGTAATTTGCCTCATACATTATCATTTTCCCTGTGGAAACCCAATTATTATCCTGAAAACAAGACCACTTTAGAAAGCAAAGGCATTGTGACAAAAGAAAGAAAAGGCAGATTGATACATTATTAAAATAACTCACACGCCATACCCTGAGGAGTAAGGAAGCCATGGCAGAGCAGGCCCCCTTCTCCTCAATGGACAGCACAGCTGTGGGGAAGACACTGCAGCTAGCAGAAGCGTGTCACACTTCCTCAGGGAGGAAGCAAGTTACAGACCACTCTAGAGAGGGCGCCCATAAACTGATGGCCACGCTCATTACCCAACGTCCAGGCTACCCACAGGCTGACTGCAACCCAACTTTCCCACCATTCCCACAAAGGCCCCAGGAACCGTCAGGCCTCTGAGGCTCTGCCAATGCCCTTCCCTCTACCCAAATATCCTTTCCCTCCTCTCTCGGACCTCAATCCTGCCCAGCTCTAAATGAACACACCAAGGCCTATTTCCCTAAGAATGCCTCTCTCAAAACCAAAATTACTTCCTCTACAATGATCTGCCTCTTACTCATCCATCATTATCTTGGATTAAATACATCATGTAAGATGCCTTATCTGACCAACACAACTAGTTTAGAAATAAGAGTCATGTTTTAGACCATCTATGACATGACATGACAACCATTCAGCTCACTAAAACCATTCAATAAATACTCTAATTGAATTTCCCAAAGAGTTGACCTAAAATAACCTAAATGCCAAGCATTCCAAGAACCGTCCTCAACCAAATTCACTTCTCATTCGAATGCCAATGTCATACACAGGGATGTTGTATTGTCTTGAAATGTACTTGCCTTTATCCAAAACTAGAATCTCTGATGAATCTATGGGACACACATGAAAAATATTCTGCAAAGTCAAAAAGCTTTATTTATCGTACTGTGCTTACTTTTCAGCCAGACCTGCATTTTTCTCTAAAACTTATACAATTACTGAGTATGCAAGAAGCATTAGGAGAGACTAAGTCTATTGAGAAGAAAACTGGAAGCGAAGGTCAGCAATCATTTTCTACTTTGAATCATCTCTTTCATAAAGAGGTCAATTCTCCTAAATTCCAGAATGAATGGAATTCAATACAGCAAAGTAAAATGCTTTAATTACATAAAATAAATATCTTGATGGACCTTCCACCATCTGTTTTAGTGACTTCAATTATAAAAAAACCCTAAATTTAAGAAAAGTTATATCAACAGGTAAAATTGAGATTTTTTTCCATCTATTACATTGATTTTCCTGACCCATTTTTGAGAATTGTCAGCATTCTAGATCAAGAATTCCAAATTATTTCTTGAAGAGAGTGAGATTCCTCCCAAGTCATTTAACATGCTTACTAATCAATAAAGATATGAATAATCAAATAAAACATATTTATGAAGCAAGCAACTTATATTATAACACTGATTTTGAGAAAAGGTTGCTGCTTGCTAAGAAAATTTTATTATTATGAAACATTTTCTGTCATTTGTATTTCTTCATTTTCCCTTCTAGATTATCTGTGTAGCCTTGTAAACACATCATAATCCAAAGCAGTTGAGATTTATCAATAAAATGTAAATCAATGCAAGAGAGCCAACTGCATAATTAAAACAAAAGTGTACCGGGCTTCCCTGGTGGAGCAGTGGTTGAGAGCCTGCCTGCCGATGCAGGGAACACGGCTTCGTGCCCCGGTCCGGGAAGATCCCACATGCTGTGGAGCGGCTAGGCCTGTGAGCCATGGCCGCTGAGCCTGCGTGTCCGGAGCCTGTGCTCCACAATGGGAGAGGCCACAAGAGTGAGAGGCCCGTGTACCGAAAAAAAAAAAAAAAAGCATACCACCATCATCCCAAGCAGACGACAAAATAGCAAGCAGATTATAAAATAATAGTCTAAAAGCCTGCTTTTTTAAATATATATCTAAATGCATTGAATATCTTATATAAAAAGCCAAGAGACAGAGATGAAACAAAATATTAAAAGTAAACATCTCCTTCCCCAAAACCCTAACTCCCTTCCAGTCATGAGGAGAACATCACACAAACCCAAGTTGAGGGACAGTCTATGAAATACGTGAACCAGGACTCTTCAAAATTGTCATTAAGAAAAGGAAAGTCTGGGACTTTCCTGGTGGTGCAGTGGTTAAGAATCCGTCTGCCAATGCAGGGGACACAGGTTCCAGCCCTGGTCCGGGAAGATCCCACGTGCTGCAGAGCAACTAAGCCTGGACATCACAACTACTGAGCCTGCGCTGTACAGCCCGCGAGCCACAACTACTGAGGCCACACGTAGCAACTACTGAAGCCCGCAAACTCTAGGGCCTGTGTGCCGCAACTACTGAGCCCAGGTGCTGCAATTACTGAAGCCCGCACACTTAGAGCCCGTGTTCCACAACAAGAGAAGCCACCACAATGAGAAGTCCGCACACCACAACAAAGAGTAGCCCCCACTTGCCACAACCAGAGAAAGCCCGCGGGCAACAACAAAGACCCAACACAGCCAAATATAAACAATAATAAAAATAAATAAATAAAGGCATCATCACAAAAGAACAAATGAGGAAATAATTTTTTTAAAAAAAGAATAACTGGTGGGGCAGTGGTTAAGAATCCGCCTGCCAGTGCATGGGACACGGGTTTGAGCCCTGGTCCGGGAAGATCCCACATGCTTCATAGCAACTAAGCCCGTGAGCCACAACTGCTCAGCCTGTGCTTCTCGAGCCTGTGCTCTGCAACAAGAGGGGCTACGGCAGTGAGAGGCCCAGGCACCACGATGAGGAGTGCCCCTGCTCGCCACAACTAGAGAAGGCCTTCGCACAGAAAAGAAGACCGAACACAGCCAAAAATAAATAAAAAATAAATAAAAATAAATACATTTAAAAGGAAAACCTATACATTTCCCTTTCTGCAAATGTCGGTTTTCCAGGCAAGAGTAGAGCCTCAGAAAGAATGTCTGCAAACAGGACAATCACTAGTTCACTAAGTACAAAATGTAGGATACTTTTGAAGAATCCCATCACAGCTAGATAACTGGTCCAGAACCAAAAGTAAATACTGGAAGAAAAATGAAATCAACAGTGTACCACAGAGGTGGTAGGCAGACTGGCCTGGACTAAGACATCTTCAGTAATAGATAACAAGGGTGCTGATTTGTAAGCATCATTCTCGTCCCACTGTGGACTTCCTTCTGCGACAGTATAAGGATACCACCAGATCATCTTCAAATCAAGTCATGAAATGTACTTTTATATTTTTAAAAATCAATTCTTGTCCTTAAATTAACTTTTCTTCTTAGTTTAGTCATGGTCCTCTATTACTTCTAAAACATTAACTCTTTTTGATTAGAAACAGACTTCCAAATATAAAAATAAACTGTGATCAAACAGCAGGAACAAACAGTAGTAACTGACATTTCTTCAATCTAAACTGAAGATGATTTCTGTATCTCTGTCTTTTCCATTTGTCTCCATTAGGGGAAAAAAATTATGTACCTCCTAATTAACTTGGCTGGAATGAATCAGACTGCATTTGTAAAAGTTTCAGAAGACCAATGAGCTGTGCTAAACAGTACCACTATCCACCTGAGCAGAAATTACTATCCATAAGTTTCTTTACATAACTAACAAAACAAAAATTTAAACAAAAGAAGAACTACTAGAAAAAAATTAGAGATTCATTTTTTAAGTCAGGAATTTGCCTTTAGTCAGTAATTTGCCTCATACATTATCATTTTCCCTGTGGAAACCCAATTATTATCCTGAAAACAAGACCACTTTAGAAAGCAAAGGCATTGTGACAAAAGAAAGAAAAGGCAGATTGATACATTATTAAAATAACTCACACGCCATACCCTGAGGAGTAAGGAAGCCATGGCAGAGCAGGCCCCCTTCTCCTCCATGGACAGCACAGCTGTGGGGAAGACACTGCAGCTAGCAGAAGCGTGTCACACTTCCTCAGGGAGGAAGCAAGTTACAGACCACTCTAGAGAGGGCGCCCATAAACTGATGGCCACGCTCATTACCCAACGTCCAGGCTACCCACAGGCTGACTGCAACCCAACTTTCCCACCATTCCAACAAAGGCCCCAGGAACCGTCAGGCCTCTGAGGCTCTGCCAATGCCCTTCCCTCTACCCAAATATCCTTTCCCTCCTCTCTCGGACCTCAATCCTGCCCAGCTCTAAATGAACACACCAAGGCCTATTTCCCTAAGAATGCCTCTCTCAAAACCAAAATTACTTCCTCTACAATGATCTGCCTCTTACTCATCCATCATTATCTTGGATTAAATACATCATGTAAGATGCCTTATCTGACCAACACAACTAGTTTAGAAATAAGAGTCATGTTTTAGACCATCTATGACATGACATGACAACCATTCAGCTCACTAAAACCATTCAATAAATACTCTAATTGAATTGCCCAAAGAGTTGACCTAAAATAACCTAAATGCCAAGCATTCCAAGAACCGTCCTCAACCAAATTCACTTCTCATTCGAATGCCAATGTCATACACAGGGATGTTGTATTGTCTTGAAATGTACTTGCCTTTATCCAAAACTAGAATCTCTGATGAATCTATGGGACACACATGTAAAATATTCTGCAAAGGAAAAAAGCTTTATTTATCGTACTGTGCTTAATTTTCAGCCAGACCTGCATTTTTCTCTAAAACTTATACAATTACTGAGTATGCAAGAAGCATTAGGAGAGACTAAGTCTATTGAGAAGAAAACTGGAAGCGAAGGTCAGCAATCATTTTCTACTTTGAATCATCTCTTTCATAAAGAGGTCAATTCTCCTAAATTCCAGAATGAATGGAATTCAATACAGCAAAGTAAAATGCTTTAATTACATAAAATAAATATCTTGATGGACCTTCCACCATCTGTTTTAGTGACTTCAATTATAAAAAAAACCCTAAATTTAAGAAAAGTTATATCAACAGGTAAAATTGAGATTTTTTTCCATCTATTACTTTGATTTTCCTGACCCATTTTTGAGAATTGTCAGCATTCTAGATCAAGAATTCCAAATTATTTCTTGAAGAGAGTGAGATTCCTCCCAAGTCATTTAACATGCTTACTAATCAATAAAGATATGAATAATCAAATAAAACATATTTATGAAGCAAGCAACTTATATTATAACACTGATTTTGAGAAAAGGTTGCTGCTTGCTAAGAAAATTTTATTATTATGAAACATTTTCTGTCATTTGTATTTCTTCATTTTCCCTTCTAGATTATCTGTGTAGCCTTGTAAACACATCATAATCCAAAGCAGTTGAGATTTATCAATAAAATGTAAATCAATGCAAGAGAGCCAACTGCATAATTAAAACAAAAGTGTACCGGGCTTCCCTGGCGGAGCAGTGGTTGAGAGCCTGCCTGCCGATGCAGGGGACACGGCTTCGTGCCCCGGTCCGGGAAGATCCCACATGCTGCGGAGCGGCTAGGCCTGTGAGCCATGGCCGCTGAGCCTGCGTGTCCGGAGCCTGTGCTCCACAATGGGAGAGGCCACAAGAGTGAGAGGCCCGTGTACCGAAAAAAAAAAAAAAAGCATACCACCATCATCCCAAGCAGACGACAAAATAGCAAGCAGATTATAAAATAATAGTCTAAAAGCCTGCTTTTTTAAATATATATCTAAATGCATTGAATATCTTATATAAAAAGCCAAGAGACAGAGATGAAACAAAATATTAAAAGTAAACATCTCCTTCCCCAAAACCCTAACTCCCTTCCAGTCATGAGGAGAACATCACACAAACCCAAGTTGAGGGACAGTCTATGAAATACGTGAACCAGGACTCTTCAAAATTGTCATTAAGAAAAGGAAAGTCTGGGACTTTCCTGGTGGTGCAGTGGTTAAGAATCCGTCTGCCAATGCAGGGGACACAGGTTCCAGCCCTGGTCCGGGAAGATCCCACGTGCTGCAGAGCAACTAAGCCCGGACATCACAACTACTGAGCCTGCGCTGTACAGCCCGCGAGCCACAACTACTGAGGCCACACGTAGCAACTACTGAAGCCCGCAAACTCTAGGGCCTGTGTGCCGCAACTACTGAGCCCAGGTGCTGCAATTACTGAAGCCCGCACACTTAGAGCCCGTGTTCCACAACAAGAGAAGCCACCACAATGAGAAGTCCGCACACCACAACAAAGAGTAGCCCCCACTTGCCACAACCAGAGAAAGCCCGCGGGCAACAACAAAGACCCAACACAGCCAAATATAAACAATAATAAAAATAAATAAATAAAGGCATCATCACAAAAGAACAACTGAGGAAATAATTTTTTTAAAAAAAGAATAACTGGTGGGGCAGTGGTTAAGAATCCGCCTGCCAGTGCATGGGACACGGGTTTGAGCCCTGGTCCGGGAAGATCCCACATGCTTCACAGCAACTAAGCCCGTGAGCCACAACTGCTCAGCCTGTGCTTCTCGAGCCTGTGCTCTGCAACAAGAGGGGCTACGGCAGTGAGAGGCCCAGGCACCACGTTGAGGAGTGCCCCTGCTCGCCACAACTAGAGAAGGCCTTCGCACAGAAAAGAAGACCGAACACAGCCAAAAATAAATAAAAAATAAATAAAAATAAATACATTTAAAAGGAAAACCTATACATTTCCCTTTCTGCAAATGTCGGTTTTCCAGGCAAGAGTAGAGCCTCAGAAAGAATGTCTGCAAACAGGACAATCACTAGTTCACTAAGTACAAAATGTAGGATACTTTTGAAGAATCCCATCACAGCTAGATAACTGGTCCAGAACCAAAAGTAAATACTGGAAGAAAAATGAAATCAACAGTGTACCACAGAGGTGGTAGGCAGACTGGCCTGGACTAAGACATCTTCAGTAATAGATAATAAGGGTGCTGATTTGTAAGCATCATTCTCGTCCCACTGTGGACTTCCTTCTGCGACAGTATAAGGATACCACCAGATCATCTTCAAATCAAGTCATGAAATGTACTTTTATATTTTTAAAAATCAATTCTTGTCCTTAAATTAACTTTTCTTCTTAGTTTAGTCATGGTCCTCTATTACTTCTAAAACATTAACTCTTTTTGATTAGAAACAGACTTCCAAATATAAAAATAAACTGTGATCAAACAGCAGGAACAAACAGTAGTAACTGACATTTCTTCAATCTAAACTGAAGATGATTTCTGTATCTCTGTCTTTTCCATTTGTCTCCATTAGGGGAAAAAAATTATGTACCTCCTAATTAACTTGGCTGGAATGAATCAGACTGCATTTGTAAAAGTTTCAGAAGACCAATGAGCTGTGCTAAACAGTACCACTATCCACCTGAGCAGAAATTACTATCCATAAGTTTCTTTACATAACTAACAAAACAAAAATTTAAACAAAAGAAGAACTACTAGAAAAAAATTAGAGATTCATTTTTTAAGTCAGGAATTTGCCTTTAGTCAGTAATTTGCCTCATACATTATCATTTTCCCTGTGGAAACCCAATTATTATCCTGAAAACAAGACCACTTTAGAAAGCAAAGGCATTGTGACAAAAGAAAGAAAAGGCAGATTGATACATTATTAAAATAACTCACACGCCATACCCTGAGGAGTAAGGAAGCCATGGCAGAGCAGGCCCCCTTCTCCTCAATGGACAGCACAGCTGTGGGGAAGACACTGCAGCTAGCAGAAGCGTGTCACACTTCCTCAGGGAGGAAGCAAGTTACAGACCACTCTAGAGAGGGCGCCCATAAACTGATGGCCACGCTCATTACCCAACGTCCAGGCTACCCACAGGCTGACTGCAACCCAACTTTCCCACCATTCCAACAAAGGCCCCAGGAACCGTCAGGCCTCTGAGGCTCTGCCAATGCCCTTCCCTCTACCCAAATATCCTTTCCCTCCTCTCTCGGACCTCAATCCTGCCCAGCTCTAAATGAACACACCAAGGCCTATTTCCCTAAGAATGCCTCTCTCAAAACCAAAATTACTTCCTCTACAATGATCTGCCTCTTACTCATCCATCATTATCTTGGATTAAATACATCATGTAAGATGCCTTATCTGACCAACACAACTAGTTTAGAAATAAGAGTCATGTTTTAGACCATCTATGACATGACATGACAACCATTCAGCTCACTAAAACCATTCAATAAATACTCTAATTGAATTTCCCAAAGAGTTGACCTAAAATAACCTAAATGCCAAGCATTCCAAGAACCGTCCTCAACCAAATTCACTTCTCATTCGAATGCCAATGTCATACACAGGGATGTTGTATTGTCTTGAAATGTACTTGCCTTTATCCAAAACTAGAATCTCTGATGAATCTATGGGACACACATGTAAAATATTCTGCAAAGGAAAAAAGCTTTATTTATCGTACTGTGCTTAATTTTCAGCCAGACCTGCATTTTTCTCTAAAACTTATACAATTACTGAGTATGCAAGAAGCATTAGGAGAGACTAAGTCTATTGAGAAGAAAACTGGAAGCGAAGGTCAGCAATCATTTTCTACTTTGAATCATCTCTTTCATAAAGAGGTCAATTCTCCTAAATTCCAGAATGAATGGAATTCAATACAGCAAAGTAAAATGCTTTAATTACATAAAATAAATATCTTGATGGACCTTCCACCATCTGTTTTAGTGACTTCAATTATAAAAAAAACCCTAAATTTAAGAAAAGTTATATCAACAGGTAAAATTGAGATTTTTTTCCATCTATTACATTGATTTTCCTGACCCATTTTTGAGAATTGTCAGCATTCTAGATCAAGAATTCCAAATTATTTCTTGAAGAGAGTGAGATTCCTCCCAAGTCATTTAACATGCTTACTAATCAATAAAGATATGAATAATCAAATAAAACATATTTATGAAGCAAGCAACTTATATTATAACACTGATTTTGAGAAAAGGTTGCTGCTTGCTAAGAAAATTTTATTATTATGAAACATTTTCTGTCATTTGTATTTCTTCATTTTCCCTTCTAGATTATCTGTGTAGCCTTGTAAACACATCATAATCCAAAGCAGTAGAGCTTTATCAATAAAATGTAAATCAACGCAAGAGAGCCAACTGCATAAATAAAACAAAAGTGTACCGGGCTTCCCTGGCGGAGCAGTGGTTGAGAGCCTGCCTGCCGATGCAGGGGACACGGCTTCATGCCCCGGTCCGGGAAGATCCCACATGCTGCGGAGCGGCTAGGCCTGTGAGCCATGGCCGCTGAGCCTGCGTGTCCGGAGCCTGTGCTCCACAATGGGAGAGGCCACAAGAGTGAGAGGCCCGTGTACCGAAAAAAAAAAAAAAAGCATACCACCATCATCCCAAGCAGACTACAAAATAGCAAGCAGATTATAAAATAATAGTCTAAAAGCCTGCTTTTTTAAATATATATCTAAATGCATTGAATATCTTATATAAAAAGCCAAGAGACAGAGATGAAACAAAATATTAAAAGTAAACATCTCCTTCCCCAAAACCCTAACTCCCTTCCAGTCATGAGGAGAACATCACACAAACCCAAGTTGAGGGACAGTCTATGAAATACGTGAACCAGGACTCTTCAAAATTGTCATTAAGAAAAGGAAAGTCTGGGACTTTCCTGGTGGTGCAGTGGTTAAGAATCCGTCTGCCAATGCAGGGGACACAGGTTCCAGCCCTGGTCCGGGAAGATCCCACGTGCTGCAGAGCAACTAAGCCCGGACATCACAACTACTGAGCCTGCGCTGTACAGCCCGCGAGCCACAACTACTGAGGCCACACGTAGCAACTACTGAAGCCCGCAAACTCTAGGGCCTGTGTGCCGCAACTACTGAGCCCAGGTGCTGCAATTACTGAAGCCCGCACACTTAGAGCCCGTGTTCCACAACAAGAGAAGCCACCACAATGAGAAGTCCGCACACCACAACAAAGAGTAGCCCCCACTTGCCACAACCAGAGAAAGCCCGCGGGCAACAACAAAGACCCAACACAGCCAAATATAAACAATAATAAAAATAAATAAATAAAGGCATCATCACAAAAAAACAAATGAGGAAATAATTTTTTTAAAAAAAGAATAACTGGTGGGGCAGTGGTTAAGAATCCGCCTGCCAGTGCATGGGACACGGGTTTGAGCCCTGGTCCGGGAAGATCCCACATGCTTCATAGCAACTAAGCCCGTGAGCCACAACTGCTCAGCCTGTGCTTCTCGAGCCTGTGCTCTGCAACAAGAGGGGCTACGGCAGTGACAGGCCCAGGCACCACGATGAGGAGTGCACCTGCTCGCCACAACTAGAGAAGGCCTTCGCACAGAAAAGAAGACCGAACACAGCCAAAAATAAATAAAAAATAAAAAAAAATAAATACATTTAAAAGGAAAACCTATACATTTCCCTTTCTGCAAATGTCGGTTTTCGAGGCAAGAGTAGAGCCTCAGAAAGAATGTCTGCAAACAGGACAATCACTAGTTCACTAAGTACAAAATGTAGGATACTTTTGAAGAATCCCATCACAGCTAGATAACTGGTCCAGAACCAAAAGTAAATACTGGAAGAAAAATGAAATCAACAGTGTACCACAGAGGTGGTAGGCAGACTGGCCTGGACTAAGACATCTTCAGTAATAGATAATAAGGGTGCTGATTTGTAAGCATCATTCTCGTCCCACTGTGGACTTCCTTCTGCGACAGTATAAGGATACCACCAGATCATCTTCAAATCAAGTCATGAAATGTACTTTTATATTTTTAAAAATCAATTCTTGTCCTTAAATTAACTTTCCTTCTTAGTTTAGTCATGGTCCTCTATTACTTCTAAAACATTAAATCTTATTTGATTAGAAACAGACTTCCAAATATAAAAATAAACTGTGATCAAACAGCAGGAACAAACAGTAGTAACTGACATTTCTTCAATCTAAACTGAAGATGATTTCTGTATCTCTGTCTTTTCCATTTGTCTCCATTAGGGGAAAAAAATTATGTACCTCCTAATTAACTTGGCTGGAATGAATCAGACTGCATTTGTAAAAGTTTCAGAAGACCAATGAGCTGTGCTAAACAGTACCACTATCCACCTGAGCAGAAATTACTATCCATAAGTTTCTTTACATAACTAACAAAACAAAAATTTAAACAAAAGAAGAACTACTAGAAAAAAATTAGAGATTCATTTTTTAAGTCAGGAATTTGCCTTTAGTCAGTAATTTGCCTCATACATTATCATTTTCCCTGTGGAAACCCAATTATTATCCTGAAAACAAGACCACTTTAGAAAGCAAAGGCATTGTGACAAAAGAAAGAAAAGGCAGATTGATACATTATTAAAATAACTCACACGCCATACCCTGAGGAGTAAGGAAGCCATGGCAGAGCAGGCCCCCTTCTCCTCAATGGACAGCACAGCTGTGGGGAAGACACTGCAGCTAGCAGAAGCGTGTCACACTTCCTCAGGGAGGAAGCAAGTTACAGACCACTCTAGAGAGGGCGCCCATAAACTGATGGCCACGCTCATTACCCAACGTCCAGGCTACCCACAGGCTGACTGCAACCCAACTTTCCCACCATTCCAACAAAGGCCCCAGGAACCGTCAGGCCTCTGAGGCTCTGCCAATGCCCTTCCCTCTACCCAAATATCCTTTCCCTCCTCTCTCGGACCTCAATCCTGCCCAGCTCTAAATGAACACACCAAGGCCTATTTCCCTAAGAATGCCTCTCTCAAAACCAAAATTACTTCCTCTACAATGATCTGCCTCTTACTCATCCATCATTATCTTGGATTAAATACATCATGTAAGATGCCTTATCTGACCAACACAACTAGTTTAGAAATAAGAGTCATGTTTTAGACCATCTATGACATGACATGACAACCATTCAGCTCACTAAAACCATTCAATAAATACTCTAATTGAATTTCCCAAAGAGTTGACCTAAAATAACCTAAATGCCAAGCATTCCAAGAACCGTCCTCAACCAAATTCACTTCTCATTCGAATGCCAATGTCATACACAGGGATGTTGTATTGTCTTGAAATGTACTTGCCTTTATCCAAAACTAGAATCTCTGATGAATCTATGGGACACACATGAAAAATATTCTGCAAAGGAAAAAAGCTTTATTTATCGTACTGTGCTTACTTTTCAGCCAGACCTGCATTTTTCTCTAAAACTTATACAATTACTGAGTATGCAAGAAGCATTAGGAGAGACTAAGTCTATTGAGAAGAAAACTGGAAGCGAAGGTCAGCAATCATTTTCTACTTTGAATCATCTCTTTCATAAAGAGGTCAATTCTCCTAAATTCCAGAATGAATGGAATTCAATACAGCAAAGTAAAATGCTTTAATTACATAAAATAAATATCTTGATGGACCTTCCACCATCTGTTTTAGTGACTTCAATTATAAAAAAACCCTAAATTCAAGAAAAAATATATCAATAGCTAAAATTGAGATATTTTTCCATCTATTACTTTGATTTTCCTGACCCATTTTTGAGAATTGTCAGCATTCTAGATCAAGAATTCCAAATTATTTCTTGAAGAGAGTGAGATTCCTCCCAAGTCATTTAACATGCTTACTAATCAATAAAGATATGAAAAAACAAAAAAAAACATATTTATGAAGCAAGCAACTTATATTATAACACTGATTTTGAGAAAAGGTTGCTGCTTGCTAAGAAAATTTTATTATTATAAAACATTTTCTGTCATTTGTATTTCTTCATTTTCCCTTCTAGATTATCTGTGTAGCCTTGTAAACACATCATAATCCAAAGCAGTTGAGCTTTATCAATAAAATGTAAATCAACGCAAGAGAGCCAACTGCATAAATAAAACAAAAGTGTACCGGGCTTCCCTGGCGGAGCAGTGGTTGAGAGCCTGCCTGCCGATGCAGGGGACACGGCTTCGTGCCCCGGTCCGGGAAGATCCCACATGCTGCGGAGCGGCTAGGCCTGTGAGCCATGGCCGCTGAGCCTGCGTGTCCGGAGCCTGTGCTCCACAATGGGAGAGGCCACAAGAGTGAGAGGCCCGTGTACCGAAAAAAAAAAAAAAAGCATACCACCATCATCCCAAGCAGACTACAAAATAGCAAGCAGATTATAAAATAATAGTCTAAAAGCCTGCTTTTTTAAATATATATCTAAATGCATTGAATATCTTATATAAAAAGCCAAGAGACAGAGATGAAACAAAATATTAAAAGTAAACATCTCCTTCCCCAAAACCCTAACTCCCTTCCAGTCATGAGGAGAACATCACACAAACCCAAGTTGAGGGACAGTCTATGAAATACGTGAACCAGGACTCTTCAAAATTGTCATTAAGAAAAGGAAAGTCTGGGACTTTCCTGGTGGTGCAGTGGTTAAGAATCCGTCTGCCAATGCAGGGGACACAGGTTCCAGCCCTGGTCCGGGAAGATCCCACGTGCTGCAGAGCAACTAAGCCCGGACATCACAACTACTGAGCCTGCGCTGTACAGCCCGCGAGCCACAACTACTGAGGCCACACGTAGCAACTACTGAAGCCCGCAAACTCTAGGGCCTGTGTGCCGCAACTACTGAGCCCAGGTGCTGCAATTACTGAAGCCCGCACACTTAGAGCCCGTGTTCCACAACAAGAGAAGCCACCACAATGAGAAGTCCGCACACCACAACAAAGAGTAGCCCCCACTTGCCACAACCAGAGAAAGCCCGCGGGCAACAACAAAGACCCAACACAGCCAAATATAAACAATAATAAAAATAAATAAATAAAGGCATCATCACAAAAAAACAAATGAGGAAATAATTTTTTTAAAAAAAGAATAACTGGTGGGGCCGTGGTTAAGAATCCGCCTGCCAGTGCATGGGACACGGGTTTGAGCCCTGGTCCGGGAAGATCCCACATGCTTCACAGCAACTAAGCCCGTGAGCCACAACTGCTCAGCCTGTGCTTCTCGAGCCTGTGCTCTGCAACAAGAGGGGCTACGGCAGTGAGAGGCCCAGGCACCACGATGAGGAGTGCCCCTGCTCGCCACAACTAGAGAAGGCCTTCGCACAGAAAAGAAGACCGAACACAGCCAAAAATAAATAAAAAATAAAAAAAAATAAATACATTTAAAAGGAAAACCTATACATTTCCCTTTCTGCAAATGTCGGTTTTCGAGGCAAGAGTAGAGCCTCAGAAAGAATGTCTGCAAACAGGACAATCACTAGTTCACTAAGTACAAAATGTAGGATACTTTTGAAGAATCCCATCACAGCTAGATAACTGGTCCAGAACCAAAAGTAAATACTGGAAGAAAAATGAAATCAACAGTGTACCACAGAGGTGGTAGGCAGACTGGCCTGGACTAAGACATCTTCAGTAATAGATAATAAGGGTGCTGATTTGTAAGCATCATTCTCGTCCCACTGTGGACTTCCTTCTGCGACAGTATAAGGATACCACCAGATCATCTTCAAATCAAGTCATGAAATGTACTTTTATATTTTTAAAAATCAATTCTTGTCCTTAAATTAACTTTTCTTCTTAGTTTAGTCATGGTCCTCTATTACTTCTAAAACATTAAATCTTATTTGATTAGAAACAGACTTCCAAATATAAAAATAAACTGTGATCAAACAGCAGGAACAAACAGTAGTAACTGACATTTCTTCAATCTAAACTGAAGATGATTTCTGTATCTCTGTCTTTTCCATTTGTCTCCATTAGGGGAAAAAAATTATGTACCTCCTAATTAACTTGGCTGGAATGAATCAGACTGCATTTGTAAAAGTTTCAGAAGACCAATGAGCTGTGCTAAACAGTACCACTATCCACCTGAGCAGAAATTACTATCCATAAGTTTCTTTACATAACTAACAAAACAAAAATTTAAACAAAAGAAGAACTACTAGAAAAAAATTAGAGATTCATTTTTTAAGTCAGGAATTTGCCTTTAGTCAGTAATTTGCCTCATACATTATCATTTTCCCTGTGGAAACCCAATTATTATCCTGAAAACAAGACCACTTTAGAAAGCAAAGGCATTGTGACAAAAGAAAGAAAAGGCAGATTGATACATTATTAAAATAACTCACACGCCATACCCTGAGGAGTAAGGAAGCCATGGCAGAGCAGGCCCCCTTCTCCTCAATGGACAGCACAGCTGTGGGGAAGACACTGCAGCTAGCAGAAGCGTGTCACACTTCCTCAGGGAGGAAGCAAGTTACAGACCACTCTAGAGAGGGCGCCCATAAACTGATGGCCACGCTCATTACCCAACGTCCAGGCTACCCACAGGCTGACTGCAACCCAACTTTCCCACCATTCCCACAAAGGCCCCAGGAACCGTCAGGCCTCTGAGGCTCTGCCAATGCCCTTCCCTCTACCCAAATATCCTTTCCCTCCTCTCTCGGACCTCAATCCTGCCCAGCTCTAAATGAACACACCAAGGCCTATTTCCCTAAGAATGCCTCTCTCAAAACCAAAATTACTTCCTCTACAATGATCTGCCTCTTACTCATCCATCATTATCTTGGAATAAATACATCATGTAAGATGCCTTATCTGACCAACACAACTAGTTTAGAAATAAGAGTCATGTTTTAGACCATCTATGACATGACATGACAACCATTCAGCTCACTAAAACCATTCAATAAATACTCTAATTGAATTTCCCAAAGAGTTGACCTAAAATAACCTAAATGCCAAGCATTCCAAGAACCGTCCTCAACCAAATTCACTTCTCATTCGAATGCCAATGTCATACACAGGGATGTTGTATTGTCTTGAAATGTACTTGCCTTTATCCAAAACTAGAATCTCTGATGAATCTATGGGACACACATGAAAAATATTCTGCAAAGTCAAAAAGCTTTATTTATCGTACTGTGCTTACTTTTCAGCCAGACCTGCATTTTTCTCTAAAACTTATACAATTACTGAGTATGCAAGAAGCATTAGGAGAGACTAAGTCTATTGAGAAGAAAACTGGAAGCGAAGGTCAGCAATCATTTTCTACTTTGAATCATCTCTTTCATAAAGAGGTCAATTCTCCTAAATTCCAGAATGAATGGAATTCAATACAGCAAAGTAAAATGCTTTAATTACATAAAATAAATATCTTGATGGACCTTCCACCATCTGTTTTAGTGACTTCAATTATAAAAAAAACCCTAAATTCAAGAAAAAATATATCAATAGCTAAAATTGAGATATTTTTCCATCTATTACTTTGATTTTCCTGACCCATTTTTGAGAATTGTCAGCATTCTAGATCAAGAATTCCAAATTATTTCTTGAAGAGAGTGAGATTCCTCCCAAGTCATTTAACATGCTTACTAATCAATAAAGATATGAAAAAACAAAAAAAAACATATTTATGAAGCAAGCAACTTATATTATAACACTGATTTTGAGAAAAGGTTGCTGCTTGCTAAGAAAATTTTATTATTATGAAACATTTTCTGTCATTTGTATTTCTTCATTTTCCCTTCTAGATTATCTGTGTAGCCTTGTAAACACATCATAATCCAAAGCAGTTGAGCTTTATCAATAAAATGTAAATCAACGCAAGAGAGCCAACTGCATAAATAAAACAAAAGTGTACCGGGCTTCCCTGGCGGAGCAGTGGTTGAGAGCCTGCCTGCCGATGCAGGGGACACGGCTTCGTGCCCCGGTCCGGGAAGATCCCACATGCTGCGGAGCGGCTAGGCCTGTGAGCCATGGCCGCTGAGCCTGCGTGTCCGGAGCCTGTGCTCCACAATGGGAGAGGCCACAAGAGTGAGAGGCCCGTGTACCGAAAAAAAAAAAAAAAAAGCATACCACCATCATCCCAAGCAGACTACAAAATAGCAAGCAGATTATAAAATAATAGTCTAAAAGCCTGCTTTTTTAAATATATATCTAAATGCATTGAATATCTTATATAAAAAGCCAAGAGACAGAGATGAAACAAAATATTAAAAGTAAACATCTCCTTCCCCAAAACCCTAACTCCCTTCCAGTCATGAGGAGAACATCACACAAACCCAAGTTGAGGGACAGTCTATGAAATACGTGAACCAGGACTCTTCAAAATTGTCATTAAGAAAAGGAAAGTCTGGGACTTTCCTGGTGGTGCAGTGGTTAAGAATCCGTCTGCCAATGCAGGGGACACAGGTTCCAGCCCTGGTCCGGGAAGATCCCACGTGCTGCAGAGCAACTAAGCCCGGACATCACAACTACTGAGCCTGCGCTGTACAGCCCGCGAGCCACAACTACTGAGGCCACACGTAGCAACTACTGAAGCCCGCAAACTCTAGGGCCTGTGTGCCGCAACTACTGAGCCCAGGTGCTGCAATTACTGAAGCCCGCACACTTAGAGCCCGTGTTCCACAACAAGAGAAGCCACCACAATGAGAAGTCCGCACACCACAACAAAGAGTAGCCCCCACTTGCCACAACCAGAGAAAGCCCGCGGGCAACAACAAAGACCCAACACAGCCAAATATAAACAATAATAAAAATAAATAAATAAAGGCATCATCACAAAAAAACAAATGAGGAAATAATTTTTTTAAAAAAAGAATAACTGGTGGGGCCGTGGTTAAGAATCCGCCTGCCAGTGCATGGGACACGGGTTTGAGCCCTGGTCCGGGAAGATCCCACATGCTTCACAGCAACTAAGCCCGTGAGCCACAACTGCTCAGCCTGTGCTTCTCGAGCCTGTGCTCTGCAACAAGAGGGGCTACGGCAGTGAGAGGCCCAGGCACCACGATGAGGAGTGCCCCTGCTCGCCACAACTAGAGAAGGCCTTCGCACAGAAAAGAAGACCGAACACAGCCAAAAATAAATAAAAAATAAATAAAAATAAATACATTTAAAAGGAAAACCTATACATTTCCCTTTCTGCAAATGTCGGTTTTCCAGGCAAGAGTAGAGCCTCAGAAAGAATGTCTGCAAACAGGACAATCACTAGTTCACTAAGTACAAAATGTAGGATACTTTTGAAGAATCCCATCACAGCTAGATAACTGGTCCAGAACCAAAAGTAAATACTGGAAGAAAAATGAAATCAACAGTGTACCACAGAGGTGGTAGGCAGACTGGCCTGGACTAAGACATCTTCAGTAATAGATAATAAGGGTGCTGATTTGTAAGCATCATTCTCGTCCCACTGTGGACTTCCTTCTGCGACAGTATAAGGATACCACCAGATCATCTTCAAATCAAGTCATGAAATGTACTTTTATATTTTTAAAAATCAATTCTTGTCCTTAAATTAACTTTTCTTCTTAGTTTAGTCATGGTCCTCTATTACTTCTAAAACATTAACTCTTTTTGATTAGAAACAGACTTCCAAATATAAAAATAAACTGTGATCAAACAGCAGGAACAAACAGTAGTAACTGACATTTCTTCAATCTAAACTGAAGATGATTTCTGTATCTCTGTCTTTTCCATTTGTCTCCATTAGGGGAAAAAAATTATGTACCTCCTAATTAACTTGGCTGGAATGAATCAGACTGCATTTGTAAAAGTTTCAGAAGACCAATGAGCTGTGCTAAACAGTACCACTATCCACCTGAGCAGAAATTACTATCCATAAGTTTCTTTACATAACTAACAAAACAAAAATTTAAACAAAAGAAGAACTACTAGAAAAAAATTAGAGATTCATTTTTTAAGTCAGGAATTTGCCTTTAGTCAGTAATTTGCCTCATACATTATCATTTTCCCTGTGGAAACCCAATTATTATCCTGAAAACAAGACCACTTTAGAAAGCAAAGGCATTGTGACAAAAGAAAGAAAAGGCAGATTGATACATTATTAAAATAACTCACACGCCATACCCTGAGGAGTAAGGAAGCCATGGCAGAGCAGGCCCCCTTCTCCTCAATGGACAGCACAGCTGTGGGGAAGACACTGCAGCTAGCAGAAGCGTGTCACACTTCCTCAGGGAGGAAGCAAGTTACAGACCACTCTAGAGAGGGCGCCCATAAACTGATGGCCACGCTCATTACCCAACGTCCAGGCTACCCACAGGCTGACTGCAACCCAACTTTCCCACCATTCCCACAAAGGCCCCAGGAACCGTCAGGCCTCTGAGGCTCTGCCAATGCCCTTCCCTCTACCCAAATATCCTTTCCCTCCTCTCTCGGACCTCAATCCTGCCCAGCTCTAAATGAACACACCAAGGCCTATTTCCCTAAGAATGCCTCTCTCAAAACCAAAATTACTTCCTCTACAATGATCTGCCTCTTACTCATCCATCATTATCTTGGATTAAATACATCATGTAAGATGCCTTATCTGACCAACACAACTAGTTTAGAAATAAGAGTCATGTTTTAGACCATCTATGACATGACATGACAACCATTCAGCTCACTAAAACCATTCAATAAATACTCTAATTGAATTTCCCAAAGAGTTGACCTAAAATAACCTAAATGCCAAGCATTCCAAGAACCGTCCTCAACCAAATTCACTTCTCATTCGAATGCCAATGTCATACACAGGGATGTTGTATTGTCTTGAAATGTACTTGCCTTTATCCAAAACTAGAATCTCTGATGAATCTATGGGACACACATGAAAAATATTCTGCAAAGGAAAAAAGCTTTATTTATCGTACTGTGCTTACTTTTCAGCCAGACCTGCATTTTTCTCTAAAACTTATACAATTACTGAGTATGCAAGAAGCATTAGGAGAGACTAAGTCTATTGAGAAGAAAACTGGAAGCGAAGGTCAGCAATCATTTTCTACTTTGAATCATCTCTTTCATAAAGAGGTCAATTCTCCTAAATTCCAGAATGAATGGAATTCAATACAGCAAAGTAAAATGCTTTAATTACATAAAATAAATATCTTGATGGACCTTCCACCATCTGTTTTAGTGACTTCAATTATAAAAAAAACCCTAAATTCAAGAAAAAATATATCAATAGCTAAAATTGAGATATTTTTCCATCTATTACTTTGATTTTCCTGACCCATTTTTGAGAATTGTCAGCATTCTAGATCAAGAATTCCAAATTATTTCTTGAAGAGAGTGAGATTCCTCCCAAGTCATTTAACATGCTTACTAATCAATAAAGATATGAAAAAACAAAAAAAACATATTTATGAAGCAAGCAACTTATATTATAACACTGATTTTGAGAAAAGGTTGCTGCTTGCTAAGAAAATTTTATTATTATAAAACATTTTCTGTCATTTGTATTTCTTCATTTTCCCTTCTAGATTATCTGTGTAGCCTTGTAAACACATCATAATCCAAAGCAGTTGAGCTTTATCAATAAAATGTAAATCAACGCAAGAGAGCCAACTGCATAAATAAAACAAAAGTGTACCGGGCTTCCCTGGTGGAGCAGTGGTTGAGAGCCTGCCTGCCGATGCAGGGGACACGGCTTCGTGCCCCGGTCCGGGAAGATCCCACATGCTGCGGAGCGGCTAGGCCTGTGAGCCATGGCCGCTGAGCCTGCGTGTCCGGAGCCTGTGCTCCACAATGGGAGAGGCCACAAGAGTGAGAGGCCCGTGTACCGAAAAAAAAAAAAAAAAAAGCATACCACCATCATCCCAAGCAGACTACAAAATAGCAAGCAGATTATAAAATAATAGTCTAAAAGCCTGCTTTTTTAAATATATATCTAAATGCATTGAATATCTTATATAAAAAGCCAAGAGACAGAGATGAAACAAAATATTAAAAGTAAACATCTCCTTCCCCAAAACCCTAACTCCCTTCCAGTCATGAGGAGAACATCACACAAACCCAAGTTGAGGGACAGTCTATGAAATACGTGAACCAGGACTCTTCAAAATTGTCATTAAGAAAAGGAAAGTCTGGGACTTTCCTGGTGGTGCAGTGGTTAAGAATCCGTCTGCCAATGCAGGGGACACAGGTTCCAGCCCTGGTCCGGGAAGATCCCACGTGCTGCAGAGCAACTAAGCCCGGACATCACAACTACTGAGCCTGCGCTGTACAGCCCGCGAGCCACAACTACTGAGGCCACACGTAGCAACTACTGAAGCCCGCAAACTCTAGGGCCTGTGTGCCGCAACTACTGAGCCCAGGTGCTGCAATTACTGAAGCCCGCACACTTAGAGCCCGTGTTCCACAACAAGAGAAGCCACCACAATGAGAAGTCCGCACACCACAACAAAGAGTAGCCCCCACTTGCCACAACCAGAGAAAGCCCGCGGGCAACAACAAAGACCCAACACAGCCAAATATAAACAATAATAAAAATAAATAAATAAAGGCATCATCACAAAAAAACAAATGAGGAAATATTTTTTTTAAAAAAAGAATAACTGGTGGGGCCGTGGTTAAGAATCCGCCTGCCAGTGCATGGGACACGGGTTTGAGCCCTGGTCCGGGAAGATCCCACATGCTTCACAGCAACTAAGCCCGTGAGCCACAACTGCTCAGCCTGTGCTTCTCGAGCCTGTGCTCTGCAACAAGAGGGGCTACGGCAGTGAGAGGCCCAGGCACCACGATGAGGAGTGCCCCTGCTCGCCACAACTAGAGAAGGCCTTCGCACAGAAAAGAAGACCGAACACAGCCAAAAATAAATAAAAAATAAATAAAAATAAATACATTTAAAAGGAAAACCTATACATTTCCCTTTCTGCAAATGTCGGTTTTCCAGGCAAGAGTAGAGCCTCAGAAAGAATGTCTGCAAACAGGACAATCACTAGTTCACTAAGTACAAAATGTAGGATACTTTTGAAGAATCCCATCACAGCTAGATAACTGGTCCAGAACCAAAAGTAAATACTGGAAGAAAAATGAAATCAACAGTGTACCACAGAGGGGGTAGGCAGGCTGGCCTGGACTAAGACATCTTCAGTAATAGATAATAAGGGTGCTGATTTGTAAGCATCATTCTCGTCCCACTGTGGACTTCCTTCTGCGACAGTATAAGGATACCACCAGATCATCTTCAAATCAAGTCATGAAATGTACTTTTATATTTTTAAAAATCAATTCTTGTCCTTAAATTAACTTTTCTTCTTAGTTTAGTCATGGTCCTCTATTACTTCTAAAACATTAACTCTTTTTGATTAGAAACAGACTTCCAAATATAAAAATAAACTGTGATCAAACAGCAGGAACAAACAGTAGTAACTGACATTTCTTCAATCTAAACTGAAGATGATTTCTGTATCTCTGTCTTTTCCATTTGTCTCCATTAGGGGAAAAAAATTATGTACCTCCTAATTAACTTGGCTGGAATGAATCAGACTGCATTTGTAAAAGTTTCAGAAGACCAATGAGCTGTGCTAAACAGTACCACTATCCACCTGAGCAGAAATTACTATCCATAAGTTTCTTTACATAACTAACAAAACAAAAATTTAAACAAAAGAAGAACTACTAGAAAAAAATTAGAGATTCATTTTTTAAGTCAGGAATTTGCCTTTAGTCAGTAATTTGCCTCATACATTATCATTTTCCCTGTGGAAACCCAATTATTATCCTGAAAACAAGACCACTTTAGAAAGCAAAGGCATTGTGACAAAAGAAAGAAAAGGCAGATTGATACATTATTAAAATAACTCACACGCCATACCCTGAGGAGTAAGGAAGCCATGGCAGAGCAGGCCCCCTTCTCCTCAATGGACAGCACAGCTGTGGGGAAGACACTGCAGCTAGCAGAAGCGTGTCACACTTCCTCAGGGAGGAAGCAAGTTACAGACCACTCTAGAGAGGGCGCCCATAAACTGATGGCCACGCTCATTACCCAACGTCCAGGCTACCCACAGGCTGACTGCAACCCAACTTTCCCACCATTCCAACAAAGGCCCCAGGAACCGTCAGGCCTCTGAGGCTCTGCCAATGCCCTTCCCTCTACCCAAATATCCTTTCCCTCCTCTCTCGGACCTCAATCCTGCCCAGCTCTAAATGAACACACCAAGGCCTATTTCCCTAAGAATGCCTCTCTCAAAACCAAAATTACTTCCTCTACAATGATCTGCCTCTTACTCATCCATCATTATCTTGGATTAAATACATCATGTAAGATGCCTTATCTGACCAACACAACTAGTTTAGAAATAAGAGTCATGTTTTAGACCATCTATGACATGACATGACAACCATTCAGCTCACTAAAACCATTCAATAAATACTCTAATTGAATTTCCCAAAGAGTTGACCTAAAATAACCTAAATGCCAAGCATTCCAAGAACCGTCCTCAACCAAATTCACTTCTCATTCGAATGCCAATGTCATACACAGGGATGTTGTATTGTCTTGAAATGTACTTGCCTTTATCCAAAACTAGAATCTCTGATGAATCTATGGGACACACATGAAAAATATTCTGCAAAGGAAAAAAGCTTTATTTATCGTACTGTGCTTACTTTTCAGCCAGACCTGCATTTTTCTCTAAAACTTATACAATTACTGAGTATGCAAGAAGCATTAGGAGAGACTAAGTCTATTGAGAAGAAAACTGGAAGCGAAGGTCAGCAATCATTTTCTACTTTGAATCATCTCTTTCATAAAGAGGTCAATTCTCCTAAATTCCAGAATGAATGGAATTCAATACAGCAAAGTAAAATGCTTTAATTACATAAAATAAATATCTTGATGGACCTTCCACCATCTGTTTTAGTGACTTCAATTATAAAAAAAACCCTAAATTCAAGAAAAAATATATCAATAGCTAAAATTGAGATATTTTTCCATCTATTACTTTGATTTTCCTGACCCATTTTTGAGAATTGTCAGCATTCTAGATCAAGAATTCCAAATTATTTCTTGAAGAGAGTGAGATTCCTCCCAAGTCATTTAACATGCTTACTAATCAATAAAGATATGAAAAAACAAAAAAAACATATTTATGAAGCAAGCAACTTATATTATAACACTGATTTTGAGAAAAGGTTGCTGCTTGCTAAGAAAATTTTATTATTATAAAACATTTTCTGTCATTTGTATTTCTTCATTTTCCCTTCTAGATTATCTGTGTAGCCTTGTAAACACATCATAATCCAAAGCAGTTGAGCTTTATCAATAAAATGTAAATCAACGCAAGAGAGCCAACTGCATAAATAAAACAAAAGTGTACCGGGCTTCCCTGGCGGAGCAGTGGTTGAGAGCCTGCCTGCCGATGCAGGGGACACGGCTTCGTGCCCCGGTCCGGGAAGATCCCACATGCTGCGGAGCGGCTAGGCCTGTGAGCCATGGCCGCTGAGCCTGCGTGTCCGGAGCCTGTGCTCCACAATGGGAGAGGCCACAAGAGTGAGAGGCCCGTGTACCGAAAAAAAAAAAAAAAAAGCATACCACCATCATCCCAAGCAGACTACAAAATAGCAAGCAGATTATAAAATAATAGTCTAAAAGCCTGCTTTTTTAAATATATATCTAAATGCATTGAATATCTTATATAAAAAGCCAAGAGACAGAGATGAAACAAAATATTAAAAGTAAACATCTCCTTCCCCAAAACCCTAACTCCCTTCCAGTCATGAGGAGAACATCACACAAACCCAAGTTGAGGGACAGTCTATGAAATACGTGAACCAGGACTCTTCAAAATTGTCATTAAGAAAAGGAAAGTCTGGGACTTTCCTGGTGGTGCAGTGGTTAAGAATCCGTCTGCCAATGCAGGGGACACAGGTTCCAGCCCTGGTCCGGGAAGATCCCACGTGCTGCAGAGCAACTAAGCCCGGACATCACAACTACTGAGCCTGCGCTGTACAGCCCGCGAGCCACAACTACTGAGGCCACACGTAGCAACTACTGAAGCCCGCAAACTCTAGGGCCTGTGTGCCGCAACTACTGAGCCCAGGTGCTGCAATTACTGAAGCCCGCACACTTAGAGCCCGTGTTCCACAACAAGAGAAGCCACCACAATGAGAAGTCCGCACACCACAACAAAGAGTAGCCCCCACTTGCCACAACCAGAGAAAGCCCGCGGGCAACAACAAAGACCCAACACAGCCAAATATAAACAATAATAAAAATAAATAAATAAAGGCATCATCACAAAAAAACAAATGAGGAAATATTTTTTTTAAAAAAAGAATAACTGGTGGGGCCGTGGTTAAGAATCCGCCTGCCAGTGCATGGGACACGGGTTTGAGCCCTGGTCCGGGAAGATCCCACATGCTTCACAGCAACTAAGCCCGTGAGCCACAACTGCTCAGCCTGTGCTTCTCGAGCCTGTGCTCTGCAACAAGAGGGGCTACGGCAGTGAGAGGCCCAGGCACCACGATGAGGAGTGCCCCTGCTCGCCACAACTAGAGAAGGCCTTCGCACAGAAAAGAAGACCGAACACAGCCAAAAATAAATAAAAAATAAATAAAAATAAATACATTTAAAAGGAAAACCTATACATTTCCCTTTCTGCAAATGTCGGTTTTCCAGGCAAGAGTAGAGCCTCAGAAAGAATGTCTGCAAACAGGACAATCACTAGTTCACTAAGTACAAAATGTAGGATACTTTTGAAGAATCCCATCACAGCTAGATAACTGGTCCAGAACCAAAAGTAAATACTGGAAGAAAAATGAAATCAACAGTGTACCACAGAGGTGGTAGGCAGACTGGCCTGGACTAAGACATCTTCAGTAATAGATAATAAGGGTGCTGATTTGTAAGCATCATTCTCGTCCCACTGTGGACTTCCTTCTGCGACAGTATAAGGATACCACCAGATCATCTTCAAATCAAGTCATGAAATGTACTTTTATATTTTTAAAAATCAATTCTTGTCCTTAAATTAACTTTTCTTCTTAGTTTAGTCATGGTCCTCTATTACTTCTAAAACATTAACTCTTTTTGATTAGAAACAGACTTCCAAATATAAAAATAAACTGTGATCAAACAGCAGGAACAAACAGTAGTAACTGACATTTCTTCAATCTAAACTGAAGATGATTTCTGTATCTCTGTCTTTTCCATTTGTCTCCATTAGGGGAAAAAAATTATGTACCTCCTAATTAACTTGGCTGGAATGAATCAGACTGCATTTGTAAAAGTTTCAGAAGACCAATGAGCTGTGCTAAACAGTACCACTATCCACCTGAGCAGAAATTACTATCCATAAGTTTCTTTACATAACTAACAAAACAAAAATTTAAACAAAAGAAGAACTACTAGAAAAAAATTAGAGATTCATTTTTTAAGTCAGGAATTTGCCTTTAGTCAGTAATTTGCCTCATACATTATCATTTTCCCTGTGGAAACCCAATTATTATCCTGAAAACAAGACCACTTTAGAAAGCAAAGGCATTGTGACAAAAGAAAGAAAAGGCAGATTGATACATTATTAAAATAACTCACACGCCATACCCTGAGGAGTAAGGAAGCCATGGCAGAGCAGGCCCCCTTCTCCTCAATGGACAGCACAGCTGTGGGGAAGACACTGCAGCTAGCAGAAGCGTGTCACACTTCCTCAGGGAGGAAGCAAGTTACAGACCACTCTAGAGAGGGCGCCCATAAACTGATGGCCACGCTCATTACCCAACGTCCAGGCTACCCACAGGCTGACTGCAACCCAACTTTCCCACCATTCCCACAAAGGCCCCAGGAACCGTCAGGCCTCTGAGGCTCTGCCAATGCCCTTCCCTCTACCCAAATATCCTTTCCCTCCTCTCTCGGACCTCAATCCTGCCCAGCTCTAAATGAACACACCAAGGCCTATTTCCCTAAGAATGCCTCTCTCAAAACCAAAATTACTTCCTCTACAATGATCTGCCTCTTACTCATCCATCATTATCTTGGATTAAATACATCATGTAAGATGCCTTATCTGACCAACACAACTAGTTTAGAAATAAGAGTCATGTTTTAGACCATCTATGACATGACATGACAACCATTCAGCTCACTAAAACCATTCAATAAATACTCTAATTGAATTTCCCAAAGAGTTGACCTAAAATAACCTAAATGCCAAGCATTCCAAGAACCGTCCTCAACCAAATTCACTTCTCATTCGAATGCCAATGTCATACACAGGGATGTTGTATTGTCTTGAAATGTACTTGCCTTTATCCAAAACTAGAATCTCTGATGAATCTATGGGACACACATGAAAAATATTCTGCAAAGGAAAAAAGCTTTATTTATCGTACTGTGCTTACTTTTCAGCCAGACCTGCATTTTTCTCTAAAACTTATACAATTACTGAGTATGCAAGAAGCATTAGGAGAGACTAAGTCTATTGAGAAGAAAACTGGAAGCGAAGGTCAGCAATCATTTTCTACTTTGAATCATCTCTTTCATAAAGAGGTCAATTCTCCTAAATTCCAGAATGAATGGAATTCAATACAGCAAAGTAAAATGCTTTAATTACATAAAATAAATATCTTGATGGACCTTCCACCATCTGTTTTAGTGACTTCAATTATAAAAAAAACCCTAAATTCAAGAAAAAATATATCAATAGCTAAAATTGAGATATTTTTCCATCTATTACTTTGATTTTCCTGACCCATTTTTGAGAATTGTCAGCATTCTAGATCAAGAATTCCAAATTATTTCTTGAAGAGAGTGAGATTCCTCCCAAGTCATTTAACATGCTTACTAATCAATAAAGATATGAAAAAACAAAAAAAACATATTTATGAAGCAAGCAACTTATATTATAACACTGATTTTGAGAAAAGGTTGCTGCTTGCTAAGAAAATTTTATTATTATAAAACATTTTCTGTCATTTGTATTTCTTCATTTTCCCTTCTAGATTATCTGTGTAGCCTTGTAAACACATCATAATCCAAAGCAGTTGAGCTTTATCAATAAAATGTAAATCAACGCAAGAGAGCCAACTGCATAAATAAAACAAAAGTGTACCGGGCTTCCCTGGCGGAGCAGTGGTTGAGAGCCTGCCTGCCGATGCAGGGGACACGGCTTCGTGCCCCGGTCCGGGAAGATCCCACATGCTGCGGAGCGGCTAGGCCTGTGAGCCATGGCCGCTGAGCCTGCGTGTCCGGAGCCTGTGCTCCACAATGGGAGAGGCCACAAGAGTGAGAGGCCCGTGTACCGAAAAAAAAAAAAAAAAAAGCATACCACCATCATCCCAAGCAGACTACAAAATAGCAAGCAGATTATAAAATAATAGTCTAAAAGCCTGCTTTTTTAAATATATATCTAAATGCATTGAATATCTTATATAAAAAGCCAAGAGACAGAGATGAAACAAAATATTAAAAGTAAACATCTCCTTCCCCAAAACCCTAACTCCCTTCCAGTCATGAGGAGAACATCACACAAACCCAAGTTGAGGGACAGTCTATGAAATACGTGAACCAGGACTCTTCAAAATTGTCATTAAGAAAAGGAAAGTCTGGGACTTTCCTGGTGGTGCAGTGGTTAAGAATCCGTCTGCCAATGCAGGGGACACAGGTTCCAGCCCTGGTCCGGGAAGATCCCACGTGCTGCAGAGCAACTAAGCCCGGACATCACAACTACTGAGCCTGCGCTGTACAGCCCGCGAGCCACAACTACTGAGGCCACACGTAGCAACTACTGAAGCCCGCAAACTCTAGGGCCTGTGTGCCGCAACTACTGAGCCCAGGTGCTGCAATTACTGAAGCCCGCACACTTAGAGCCCGTGTTCCACAACAAGAGAAGCCACCACAATGAGAAGTCCGCACACCACAACAAAGAGTAGCCCCCACTTGCCACAACCAGAGAAAGCCCGCGGGCAACAACAAAGACCCAACACAGCCAAATATAAACAATAATAAAAATAAATAAATAAAGGCATCATCACAAAAAAACAAATGAGGAAATATTTTTTTTAAAAAAAGAATAACTGGTGGGGCCGTGGTTAAGAATCCGCCTGCCAGTGCATGGGACACGGGTTTGAGCCCTGGTCCGGGAAGATCCCACATGCTTCACAGCAACTAAGCCCGTGAGCCACAACTGCTCAGCCTGTGCTTCTCGAGCCTGTGCTCTGCAACAAGAGGGGCTACGGCAGTGAGAGGCCCAGGCACCACGATGAGGAGTGCCCCTGCTCGCCACAACTAGAGAAGGCCTTCGCACAGAAAAGAAGACCGAACACAGCCAAAAATAAATAAAAAATAAATAAAAATAAATACATTTAAAAGGAAAACCTATACATTTCCCTTTCTGCAAATGTCGGTTTTCCAGGCAAGAGTAGAGCCTCAGAAAGAATGTCTGCAAACAGGACAATCACTAGTTCACTAAGTACAAAATGTAGGATACTTTTGAAGAATCCCATCACAGCTAGATAACTGGTCCAGAACCAAAAGTAAATACTGGAAGAAAAATGAAATCAACAGTGTACCACAGAGGGGGTAGGCAGGCTGGCCTGGACTAAGACATCTTCAGTAATAGATAATAAGGGTGCTGATTTGTAAGCATCATTCTCGTCCCACTGTGGACTTCCTTCTGCGACAGTATAAGGATACCACCAGATCATCTTCAAATCAAGTCATGAAATGTACTTTTATATTTTTAAAAATCAATTCTTGTCCTTAAATTAACTTTTCTTCTTAGTTTAGTCATGGTCCTCTATTACTTCTAAAACATTAACTCTTTTTGATTAGAAACAGACTTCCAAATATAAAAATAAACTGTGATCAAACAGCAGGAACAAACAGTAGTAACTGACATTTCTTCAATCTAAACTGAAGATGATTTCTGTATCTCTGTCTTTTCCATTTGTCTCCATTAGGGGAAAAAAATTATGTACCTCCTAATTAACTTGGCTGGAATGAATCAGACTGCATTTGTAAAAGTTTCAGAAGACCAATGAGCTGTGCTAAACAGTACCACTATCCACCTGAGCAGAAATTACTATCCATAAGTTTCTTTACATAACTAACAAAACAAAAATTTAAACAAAAGAAGAACTACTAGAAAAAAATTAGAGATTCATTTTTTAAGTCAGGAATTTGCCTTTAGTCAGTAATTTGCCTCATACATTATCATTTTCCCTGTGGAAACCCAATTATTATCCTGAAAACAAGACCACTTTAGAAAGCAAAGGCATTGTGACAAAAGAAAGAAAAGGCAGATTGATACATTATTAAAATAACTCACACGCCATACCCTGAGGAGTAAGGAAGCCATGGCAGAGCAGGCCCCCTTCTCCTCAATGGACAGCACAGCTGTGGGGAAGACACTGCAGCTAGCAGAAGCGTGTCACACTTCCTCAGGGAGGAAGCAAGTTACAGACCACTCTAGAGAGGGCGCCCATAAACTGATGGCCACGCTCATTACCCAACGTCCAGGCTACCCACAGGCTGACTGCAACCCAACTTTCCCACCATTCCAACAAAGGCCCCAGGAACCGTCAGGCCTCTGAGGCTCTGCCAATGCCCTTCCCTCTACCCAAATATCCTTTCCCTCCTCTCTCGGACCTCAATCCTGCCCAGCTCTAAATGAACACACCAAGGCCTATTTCCCTAAGAATGCCTCTCTCAAAACCAAAATTACTTCCTCTACAATGATCTGCCTCTTACTCATCCATCATTATCTTGGATTAAATACATCATGTAAGATGCCTTATCTGACCAACACAACTAGTTTAGAAATAAGAGTCATGTTTTAGACCATCTATGACATGACATGACAACCATTCAGCTCACTAAAACCATTCAATAAATACTCTAATTGAATTTCCCAAAGAGTTGACCTAAAATAACCTAAATGCCAAGCATTCCAAGAACCGTCCTCAACCAAATTCACTTCTCATTCGAATGCCAATGTCATACACAGGGATGTTGTATTGTCTTGAAATGTACTTGCCTTTATCCAAAACTAGAATCTCTGATGAATCTATGGGACACACATGAAAAATATTCTGCAAAGGAAAAAAGCTTTATTTATCGTACTGTGCTTACTTTTCAGCCAGACCTGCATTTTTCTCTAAAACTTATACAATTACTGAGTATGCAAGAAGCATTAGGAGAGACTAAGTCTATTGAGAAGAAAACTGGAAGCGAAGGTCAGCAATCATTTTCTACTTTGAATCATCTCTTTCATAAAGAGGTCAATTCTCCTAAATTCCAGAATGAATGGAATTCAATACAGCAAAGTAAAATGCTTTAATTACATAAAATAAATATCTTGATGGACCTTCCACCATCTGTTTTAGTGACTTCAATTATAAAAAAAACCCTAAATTCAAGAAAAAATATATCAATAGCTAAAATTGAGATATTTTTCCATCTATTACTTTGATTTTCCTGACCCATTTTTGAGAATTGTCAGCATTCTAGATCAAGAATTCCAAATTATTTCTTGAAGAGAGTGAGATTCCTCCCAAGTCATGTAACATGCTTACTAATCAATAAAGATATGAAAAAACAAAAAAAACATATTTATGAAGCAAGCAACTTATATTATAACACTGATTTTGAGAAAAGGTTGCTGCTTGCTAAGAAAATTTTATTATTATAAAACATTTTCTGTCATTTGTATTTCTTCATTTTCCCTTCTAGATTATCTGTGTAGCCTTGTAAACACATCATAATCCAAAGCAGTTGAGCTTTATCAATAAAATGTAAATCAACGCAAGAGAGCCAACTGCATAAATAAAACAAAAGTGTACCGGGCTTCCCTGGCGGAGCAGTGGTTGAGAGCCTGCCTGCCGATGCAGGGGACACGGCTTCGTGCCCCGGTCCGGGAAGATCCCACATGCTGCGGAGCGGCTAGGCCTGTGAGCCATGGCCGCTGAGCCTGCGTGTCCGGAGCCTGTGCTCCACAATGGGAGAGGCCACAAGAGTGAGAGGCCCGTGTACCGAAAAAAAAAAAAAAAAAAGCATACCACCATCATCCCAAGCAGACTACAAAATAGCAAGCAGATTATAAAATAATAGTCTAAAAGCCTGCTTTTTTAAATATATATCTAAATGCATTGAATATCTTATATAAAAAGCCAAGAGACAGAGATGAAACAAAATATTAAAAGTAAACATCTCCTTCCCCAAAACCCTAACTCCCTTCCAGTCATGAGGAGAACATCACACAAACCCAAGTTGAGGGACAGTCTATGAAATACGTGAACCAGGACTCTTCAAAATTGTCATTAAGAAAAGGAAAGTCTGGGACTTTCCTGGTGGTGCAGTGGTTAAGAATCCGTCTGCCAATGCAGGGGACACAGGTTCCAGCCCTGGTCCGGGAAGATCCCACGTGCTGCAGAGCAACTAAGCCCGGACATCACAACTACTGAGCCTGCGCTGTACAGCCCGCGAGCCACAACTACTGAGGCCACACGTAGCAACTACTGAAGCCCGCAAACTCTAGGGCCTGTGTGCCGCAACTACTGAGCCCAGGTGCTGCAATTACTGAAGCCCGCACACTTAGAGCCCGTGTTCCACAACAAGAGAAGCCACCACAATGAGAAGTCCGCACACCACAACAAAGAGTAGCCCCCACTTGCCACAACCAGAGAAAGCCCGCGGGCAACAACAAAGACCCAACACAGCCAAATATAAACAATAATAAAAATAAATAAATAAAGGCATCATCACAAAAAAACAAATGAGGAAATATTTTTTTTAAAAAAAGAATAACTGGTGGGGCCGTGGTTAAGAATCCGCCTGCCAGTGCATGGGACACGGGTTTGAGCCCTGGTCCGGGAAGATCCCACATGCTTCACAGCAACTAAGCCCGTGAGCCACAACTGCTCAGCCTGTGCTTCTCGAGCCTGTGCTCTGCAACAAGAGGGGCTACGGCAGTGAGAGGCCCAGGCACCACGATGAGGAGTGCCCCTGCTCGCCACAACTAGAGAAGGCCTTCGCACAGAAAAGAAGACCGAACACAGCCAAAAATAAATAAAAAATAAATAAAAATAAATACATTTAAAAGGAAAACCTATACATTTCCCTTTCTGCAAATGTCGGTTTTCCAGGCAAGAGTAGAGCCTCAGAAAGAATGTCTGCAAACAGGACAATCACTAGTTCACTAAGTACAAAATGTAGGATACTTTTGAAGAATCCCATCACAGCTAGATAACTGGTCCAGAACCAAAAGTAAATACTGGAAGAAAAATGAAATCAACAGTGTACCACAGAGGTGGTAGGCAGACTGGCCTGGACTAAGACATCTTCAGTAATAGATAATAAGGGTGCTGATTTGTAAGCATCATTCTCGTCCCACTGTGGACTTCCTTCTGCGACAGTATAAGGATACCACCAGATCATCTTCAAATCAAGTCATGAAATGTACTTTTATATTTTTAAAAATCAATTCTTGTCCTTAAATTAACTTTTCTTCTTAGTTTAGTCATGGTCCTCTATTACTTCTAAAACATTAACTCTTTTTGATTAGAAACAGACTTCCAAATATAAAAATAAACTGTGATCAAACAGCAGGAACAAACAGTAGTAACTGACATTTCTTCAATCTAAACTGAAGATGATTTCTGTATCTCTGTCTTTTCCATTTGTCTCCATTAGGGGAAAAAAATTATGTACCTCCTAATTAACTTGGCTGGAATGAATCAGACTGCATTTGTAAAAGTTTCAGAAGACCAATGAGCTGTGCTAAACAGTACCACTATCCACCTGAGCAGAAATTACTATCCATAAGTTTCTTTACATAACTAACAAAACAAAAATTTAAACAAAAGAAGAACTACTAGAAAAAAATTAGAGATTCATTTTTTAAGTCAGGAATTTGCCTTTAGTCAGTAATTTGCCTCATACATTATCATTTTCCCTGTGGAAACCCAATTATTATCCTGAAAACAAGACCACTTTAGAAAGCAAAGGCATTGTGACAAAAGAAAGAAAAGGCAGATTGATACATTATTAAAATAACTCACACGCCATACCCTGAGGAGTAAGGAAGCCATGGCAGAGCAGGCCCCCTTCTCCTCAATGGACAGCACAGCTGTGGGGAAGACACTGCAGCTAGCAGAAGCGTGTCACACTTCCTCAGGGAGGAAGCAAGTTACAGACCACTCTAGAGAGGGCGCCCATAAACTGATGGCCACGCTCATTACCCAACGTCCAGGCTACCCACAGGCTGACTGCAACCCAACTTTCCCACCATTCCAACAAAGGCCCCAGGAACCGTCAGGCCTCTGAGGCTCTGCCAATGCCCTTCCCTCTACCCAAATATCCTTTCCCTCCTCTCTCGGACCTCAATCCTGCCCAGCTCTAAATGAACACACCAAGGCCTATTTCCCTAAGAATGCCTCTCTCAAAACCAAAATTACTTCCTCTACAATGATCTGCCTCTTACTCATCCATCATTATCTTGGATTAAATACATCATGTAAGATGCCTTATCTGACCAACACAACTAGTTTAGAAATAAGAGTCATGTTTTAGACCATCTATGACATGACATGACAACCATTCAGCTCACTAAAACCATTCAATAAATACTCTAATTGAATTTCCCAAAGAGTTGACCTAAAATAACCTAAATGCCAAGCATTCCAAGAACCGTCCTCAACCAAATTCACTTCTCATTCGAATGCCAATGTCATACACAGGGATGTTGTATTGTCTTGAAATGTACTTGCCTTTATCCAAAACTAGAATCTCTGATGAATCTATGGGACACACATGAAAAATATTCTGCAAAGGAAAAAAGCTTTATTTATCGTACTGTGCTTACTTTTCAGCCAGACCTGCATTTTTCTCTAAAACTTATACAATTACTGAGTATGCAAGAAGCATTAGGAGAGACTAAGTCTATTGAGAAGAAAACTGGAAGCGAAGGTCAGCAATCATTTTCTACTTTGAATCATCTCTTTCATAAAGAGGTCAATTCTCCTAAATTCCAGAATGAATGGAATTCAATACAGCAAAGTAAAATGCTTTAATTACATAAAATAAATATCTTGATGGACCTTCCACCATCTGTTTTAGTGACTTCAATTATAAAAAAAACCCTAAATTCAAGAAAAAATATATCAATAGCTAAAATTGAGATATTTTTCCATCTATTACTTTGATTTTCCTGACCCATTTTTGAGAATTGTCAGCATTCTAGATCAAGAATTCCAAATTATTTCTTGAAGAGAGTGAGATTCCTCCCAAGTCATTTAACATGCTTACTAATCAATAAAGATATGAAAAAACAAAAAAAACATATTTATGAAGCAAGCAACTTATATTATAACACTGATTTTGAGAAAAGGTTGCTGCTTGCTAAGAAAATTTTATTATTATAAAACATTTTCTGTCATTTGTATTTCTTCATTTTCCCTTCTAGATTATCTGTGTAGCCTTGTAAACACATCATAATCCAAAGCAGTTGAGCTTTATCAATAAAATGTAAATCAACGCAAGAGAGCCAACTGCATAAATAAAACAAAAGTGTACCGGGCTTCCCTGGCGGAGCAGTGGTTGAGAGCCTGCCTGCCGATGCAGGGGACACGGCTTCGTGCCCCGGTCCGGGAAGATCCCACATGCTGCGGAGCGGCTAGGCCTGTGAGCCATGGCCGCTGAGCCTGCGTGTCCGGAGCCTGTGCTCCACAATGGGAGAGGCCACAAGAGTGAGAGGCCCGTGTACCGAAAAAAAAAAAAAAAAAAGCATACCACCATCATCCCAAGCAGACTACAAAATAGCAAGCAGATTATAAAATAATAGTCTAAAAGCCTGCTTTTTTAAATATATATCTAAATGCATTGAATATCTTATATAAAAAGCCAAGAGACAGAGATGAAACAAAATATTAAAAGTAAACATCTCCTTCCCCAAAACCCTAACTCCCTTCCAGTCATGAGGAGAACATCACACAAACCCAAGTTGAGGGACAGTCTATGAAATACGTGAACCAGGACTCTTCAAAATTGTCATTAAGAAAAGGAAAGTCTGGGACTTTCCTGGTGGTGCAGTGGTTAAGAATCCGTCTGCCAATGCAGGGGACACAGGTTCCAGCCCTGGTCCGGGAAGATCCCACGTGCTGCAGAGCAACTAAGCCCGGACATCACAACTACTGAGCCTGCGCTGTACAGCCCGCGAGCCACAACTACTGAGGCCACACGTAGCAACTACTGAAGCCCGCAAACTCTAGGGCCTGTGTGCCGCAACTACTGAGCCCAGGTGCTGCAATTACTGAAGCCCGCACACTTAGAGCCCGTGTTCCACAACAAGAGAAGCCACCACAATGAGAAGTCCGCACACCACAACAAAGAGTAGCCCCCACTTGCCACAACCAGAGAAAGCCCGCGGGCAACAACAAAGACCCAACACAGCCAAATATAAACAATAATAAAAATAAATAAATAAAGGCATCATCACAAAAAAACAAATGAGGAAATATTTTTTTTAAAAAAAGAATAACTGGTGGGGCCGTGGTTAAGAATCCGCCTGCCAGTGCATGGGACACGGGTTTGAGCCCTGGTCCGGGAAGATCCCACATGCTTCACAGCAACTAAGCCCGTGAGCCACAACTGCTCAGCCTGTGCTTCTCGAGCCTGTGCTCTGCAACAAGAGGGGCTACGGCAGTGAGAGGCCCAGGCACCACGATGAGGAGTGCCCCTGCTCGCCACAACTAGAGAAGGCCTTCGCACAGAAAAGAAGACCGAACACAGCCAAAAATAAATAAAAAATAAATAAAAATAAATACATTTAAAAGGAAAACCTATACATTTCCCTTTCTGCAAATGTCGGTTTTCCAGGCAAGAGTAGAGCCTCAGAAAGAATGTCTGCAAACAGGACAATCACTAGTTCACTAAGTACAAAATGTAGGATACTTTTGAAGAATCCCATCACAGCTAGATAACTGGTCCAGAACCAAAAGTAAATACTGGAAGAAAAATGAAATCAACAGTGTACCACAGAGGTGGTAGGCAGACTGGCCTGGACTAAGACATCTTCAGTAATAGATAATAAGGGTGCTGATTTGTAAGCATCATTCTCGTCCCACTGTGGACTTCCTTCTGCGACAGTATAAGGATACCACCAGATCATCTTCAAATCAAGTCATGAAATGTACTTTTATATTTTTAAAAATCAATTCTTGTCCTTAAATTAACTTTTCTTCTTAGTTTAGTCATGGTCCTCTATTACTTCTAAAACATTAACTCTTTTTGATTAGAAACAGACTTCCAAATATAAAAATAAACTGTGATCAAACAGCAGGAACAAACAGTAGTAACTGACATTTCTTCAATCTAAACTGAAGATGATTTCTGTATCTCTGTCTTTTCCATTTGTCTCCATTAGGGGAAAAAAATTATGTACCTCCTAATTAACTTGGCTGGAATGAATCAGACTGCATTTGTAAAAGTTTCAGAAGACCAATGAGCTGTGCTAAACAGTACCACTATCCACCTGAGCAGAAATTACTATCCATAAGTTTCTTTACATAACTAACAAAACAAAAATTTAAACAAAAGAAGAACTACTAGAAAAAAATTAGAGATTCATTTTTTAAGTCAGGAATTTGCCTTTAGTCAGTAATTTGCCTCATACATTATCATTTTCCCTGTGGAAACCCAATTATTATCCTGAAAACAAGACCACTTTAGAAAGCAAAGGCATTGTGACAAAAGAAAGAAAAGGCAGATTGATACATTATTAAAATAACTCACACGCCATACCCTGAGGAGTAAGGAAGCCATGGCAGAGCAGGCCCCCTTCTCCTCAATGGACAGCACAGCTGTGGGGAAGACACTGCAGCTAGCAGAAGCGTGTCACACTTCCTCAGGGAGGAAGCAAGTTACAGACCACTCTAGAGAGGGCGCCCATAAACTGATGGCCACGCTCATTACCCAACGTCCAGGCTACCCACAGGCTGACTGCAACCCAACTTTCCCACCATTCCAACAAAGGCCCCAGGAACCGTCAGGCCTCTGAGGCTCTGCCAATGCCCTTCCCTCTACCCAAATATCCTTTCCCTCCTCTCTCGGACCTCAATCCTGCCCAGCTCTAAATGAACACACCAAGGCCTATTTCCCTAAGAATGCCTCTCTCAAAACCAAAATTACTTCCTCTACAATGATCTGCCTCTTACTCATCCATCATTATCTTGGATTAAATACATCATGTAAGATGCCTTATCTGACCAACACAACTAGTTTAGAAATAAGAGTCATGTTTTAGACCATCTATGACATGACATGACAACCATTCAGCTCACTAAAACCATTCAATAAATACTCTAATTGAATTTCCCAAAGAGTTGACCTAAAATAACCTAAATGCCAAGCATTCCAAGAACCGTCCTCAACCAAATTCACTTCTCATTCGAATGCCAATGTCATACACAGGGATGTTGTATTGTCTTGAAATGTACTTGCCTTTATCCAAAACTAGAATCTCTGATGAATCTATGGGACACACATGAAAAATATTCTGCAAAGTCAAAAAGCTTTATTTATCGTACTGTGCTTACTTTTCAGCCAGACCTGCATTTTTCTCTAAAACTTATACAATTACTGAGTATGCAAGAAGCATTAGGAGAGACTAAGTCTATTGAGAAGAAAACTGGAAGCGAAGGTCAGCAATCATTTTCTACTTTGAATCATCTCTTTCATAAAGAGGTCAATTCTCCTAAATTCCAGAATGAATGGAATTCAATACAGCAAAGTAAAATGCTTTAATTACATAAAATAAATATCTTGATGGACCTTCCACCATCTGTTTTAGTGACTTCAATTATAAAAAAAACCCTAAATTCAAGAAAAAATATATCAATAGCTAAAATTGAGATATTTTTCCATCTATTACTTTGATTTTCCTGACCCATTTTTGAGAATTGTCAGCATTCTAGATCAAGAATTCCAAATTATTTCTTGAAGAGAGTGAGATTCCTCCCAAGTCATGTAACATGCTTACTAATCAATAAAGATATGAAAAAACAAAAAAAACATATTTATGAAGCAAGCAACTTATATTATAACACTGATTTTGAGAAAAGGTTGCTGCTTGCTAAGAAAATTTTATTATTATAAAACATTTTCTGTCATTTGTATTTCTTCATTTTCCCTTCTAGATTATCTGTGTAGCCTTGTAAACACATCATAATCCAAAGCAGTTGAGCTTTATCAATAAAATGTAAATCAACGCAAGAGAGCCAACTGCATAAATAAAACAAAAGTGTACCGGGCTTCCCTGGCGGAGCAGTGGTTGAGAGCCTGCCTGCCGATGCAGGGGACACGGCTTCGTGCCCCGGTCCGGGAAGATCCCACATGCTGCGGAGCGGCTAGGCCTGTGAGCCATGGCCGCTGAGCCTGCGTGTCCGGAGCCTGTGCTCCACAATGGGAGAGGCCACAAGAGTGAGAGGCCCGTGTACCGAAAAAAAAAAAAAAAAAGCATACCACCATCATCCCAAGCAGACTACAAAATAGCAAGCAGATTATAAAATAATAGTCTAAAAGCCTGCTTTTTTAAATATATATCTAAATGCATTGAATATCTTATATAAAAAGCCAAGAGACAGAGATGAAACAAAATATTAAAAGTAAACATCTCCTTCCCCAAAACCCTAACTCCCTTCCAGTCATGAGGAGAACATCACACAAACCCAAGTTGAGGGACAGTCTATGAAATACGTGAACCAGGACTCTTCAAAATTGTCATTAAGAAAAGGAAAGTCTGGGACTTTCCTGGTGGTGCAGTGGTTAAGAATCCGTCTGCCAATGCAGGGGACACAGGTTCCAGCCCTGGTCCGGGAAGATCCCACGTGCTGCAGAGCAACTAAGCCCGGACATCACAACTACTGAGCCTGCGCTGTACAGCCCGCGAGCCACAACTACTGAGGCCACACGTAGCAACTACTGAAGCCCGCAAACTCTAGGGCCTGTGTGCCGCAACTACTGAGCCCAGGTGCTGCAATTACTGAAGCCCGCACACTTAGAGCCCGTGTTCCACAACAAGAGAAGCCACCACAATGAGAAGTCCGCACACCACAACAAAGAGTAGCCCCCACTTGCCACAACCAGAGAAAGCCCGCGGGCAACAACAAAGACCCAACACAGCCAAATATAAACAATAATAAAAATAAATAAATAAAGGCATCATCACAAAAAAACAAATGAGGAAATATTTTTTTTAAAAAAAGAATAACTGGTGGGGCCGTGGTTAAGAATCCGCCTGCCAGTGCATGGGACACGGGTTTGAGCCCTGGTCCGGGAAGATCCCACATGCTTCACAGCAACTAAGCCCGTGAGCCACAACTGCTCAGCCTGTGCTTCTCGAGCCTGTGCTCTGCAACAAGAGGGGCTACGGCAGTGAGAGGCCCAGGCACCACGATGAGGAGTGCCCCTGCTCGCCACAACTAGAGAAGGCCTTCGCACAGAAAAGAAGACCGAACACAGCCAAAAATAAATAAAAAATAAATAAAAATAAATACATTTAAAAGGAAAACCTATACATTTCCCTTTCTGCAAATGTCGGTTTTCCAGGCAAGAGTAGAGCCTCAGAAAGAATGTCTGCAAACAGGACAATCACTAGTTCACTAAGTACAAAATGTAGGATACTTTTGAAGAATCCCATCACAGCTAGATAACTGGTCCAGAACCAAAAGTAAATACTGGAAGAAAAATGAAATCAACAGTGTACCACAGAGGTGGTAGGCAGACTGGCCTGGACTAAGACATCTTCAGTAATAGATAATAAGGGTGCTGATTTGTAAGCATCATTCTCGTCCCACTGTGGACTTCCTTCTGCGACAGTATAAGGATACCACCAGATCATCTTCAAATCAAGTCATGAAATGTACTTTTATATTTTTAAAAATCAATTCTTGTCCTTAAATTAACTTTTCTTCTTAGTTTAGTCATGGTCCTCTATTACTTCTAAAACATTAACTCTTTTTGATTAGAAACAGACTTCCAAATATAAAAATAAACTGTGATCAAACAGCAGGAACAAACAGTAGTAACTGACATTTCTTCAATCTAAACTGAAGATGATTTCTGTATCTCTGTCTTTTCCATTTGTCTCCATTAGGGGAAAAAAATTATGTACCTCCTAATTAACTTGGCTGGAATGAATCAGACTGCATTTGTAAAAGTTTCAGAAGACCAATGAGCTGTGCTAAACAGTACCACTATCCACCTGAGCAGAAATTACTATCCATAAGTTTCTTTACATAACTAACAAAACAAAAATTTAAACAAAAGAAGAACTACTAGAAAAAAATTAGAGATTCATTTTTTAAGTCAGGAATTTGCCTTTAGTCAGTAATTTGCCTCATACATTATCATTTTCCCTGTGGAAACCCAATTATTATCCTGAAAACAAGACCACTTTAGAAAGCAAAGGCATTGTGACAAAAGAAAGAAAAGGCAGATTGATACATTATTAAAATAACTCACACGCCATACCCTGAGGAGTAAGGAAGCCATGGCAGAGCAGGCCCCCTTCTCCTCAATGGACAGCACAGCTGTGGGGAAGACACTGCAGCTAGCAGAAGCGTGTCACACTTCCTCAGGGAGGAAGCAAGTTACAGACCACTCTAGAGAGGGCGCCCATAAACTGATGGCCACGCTCATTACCCAACGTCCAGGCTACCCACAGGCTGACTGCAACCCAACTTTCCCACCATTCCAACAAAGGCCCCAGGAACCGTCAGGCCTCTGAGGCTCTGCCAATGCCCTTCCCTCTACCCAAATATCCTTTCCCTCCTCTCTCGGACCTCAATCCTGCCCAGCTCTAAATGAACACACCAAGGCCTATTTCCCTAAGAATGCCTCTCTCAAAACCAAAATTACTTCCTCTACAATGATCTGCCTCTTACTCATCCATCATTATCTTGGATTAAATACATCATGTAAGATGCCTTATCTGACCAACACAACTAGTTTAGAAATAAGAGTCATGTTTTAGACCATCTATGACATGACATGACAACCATTCAGCTCACTAAAACCATTCAATAAATACTCTAATTGAATTTCCCAAAGAGTTGACCTAAAATAACCTAAATGCCAAGCATTCCAAGAACCGTCCTCAACCAAATTCACTTCTCATTCGAATGCCAATGTCATACACAGGGATGTTGTATTGTCTTGAAATGTACTTGCCTTTATCCAAAACTAGAATCTCTGATGAATCTATGGGACACACATGAAAAATATTCTGCAAAGGAAAAAAGCTTTATTTATCGTACTGTGCTTACTTTTCAGCCAGACCTGCATTTTTCTCTAAAACTTATACAATTACTGAGTATGCAAGAAGCATTAGGAGAGACTAAGTCTATTGAGAAGAAAACTGGAAGCGAAGGTCAGCAATCATTTTCTACTTTGAATCATCTCTTTCATAAAGAGGTCAATTCTCCTAAATTCCAGAATGAATGGAATTCAATACAGCAAAGTAAAATGCTTTAATTACATAAAATAAATATCTTGATGGACCTTCCACCATCTGTTTTAGTGACTTCAATTATAAAAAAAACCCTAAATTCAAGAAAAAATATATCAATAGCTAAAATTGAGATATTTTTCCATCTATTACTTTGATTTTCCTGACCCATTTTTGAGAATTGTCAGCATTCTAGATCAAGAATTCCAAATTATTTCTTGAAGAGAGTGAGATTCCTCCCAAGTCATTTAACATGCTTACTAATCAATAAAGATATGAAAAAACAAAAAAAACATATTTATGAAGCAAGCAACTTATATTATAACACTGATTTTGAGAAAAGGTTGCTGCTTGCTAAGAAAATTTTATTATTATAAAACATTTTCTGTCATTTGTATTTCTTCATTTTCCCTTCTAGATTATCTGTGTAGCCTTGTAAACACATCATAATCCAAAGCAGTTGAGCTTTATCAATAAAATGTAAATCAACGCAAGAGAGCCAACTGCATAAATAAAACAAAAGTGTACCGGGCTTCCCTGGCGGAGCAGTGGTTGAGAGCCTGCCTGCCGATGCAGGGGACACGGCTTCGTGCCCCGGTCCGGGAAGATCCCACATGCTGCGGAGCGGCTAGGCCTGTGAGCCATGGCCGCTGAGCCTGCGTGTCCGGAGCCTGTGCTCCACAATGGGAGAGGCCACAAGAGTGAGAGGCCCGTGTACCGAAAAAAAAAAAAAAAAAAGCATACCACCATCATCCCAAGCAGACTACAAAATAGCAAGCAGATTATAAAATAATAGTCTAAAAGCCTGCTTTTTTAAATATATATCTAAATGCATTGAATATCTTATATAAAAAGCCAAGAGACAGAGATGAAACAAAATATTAAAAGTAAACATCTCCTTCCCCAAAACCCTAACTCCCTTCCAGTCATGAGGAGAACATCACACAAACCCAAGTTGAGGGACAGTCTATGAAATACGTGAACCAGGACTCTTCAAAATTGTCATTAAGAAAAGGAAAGTCTGGGACTTTCCTGGTGGTGCAGTGGTTAAGAATCCGTCTGCCAATGCAGGGGACACAGGTTCCAGCCCTGGTCCGGGAAGATCCCACGTGCTGCAGAGCAACTAAGCCCGGACATCACAACTACTGAGCCTGCGCTGTACAGCCCGCGAGCCACAACTACTGAGGCCACACGTAGCAACTACTGAAGCCCGCAAACTCTAGGGCCTGTGTGCCGCAACTACTGAGCCCAGGTGCTGCAATTACTGAAGCCCGCACACTTAGAGCCCGTGTTCCACAACAAGAGAAGCCACCACAATGAGAAGTCCGCACACCACAACAAAGAGTAGCCCCCACTTGCCACAACCAGAGAAAGCCCGCGGGCAACAACAAAGACCCAACACAGCCAAATATAAACAATAATAAAAATAAATAAATAAAGGCATCATCACAAAAAAACAAATGAGGAAATATTTTTTTTAAAAAAAGAATAACTGGTGGGGCCGTGGTTAAGAATCCGCCTGCCAGTGCATGGGACACGGGTTTGAGCCCTGGTCCGGGAAGATCCCACATGCTTCACAGCAACTAAGCCCGTGAGCCACAACTGCTCAGCCTGTGCTTCTCGAGCCTGTGCTCTGCAACAAGAGGGGCTACGGCAGTGAGAGGCCCAGGCACCACGATGAGGAGTGCCCCTGCTCGCCACAACTAGAGAAGGCCTTCGCACAGAAAAGAAGACCGAACACAGCCAAAAATAAATAAAAAATAAATAAAAATAAATACATTTAAAAGGAAAACCTATACATTTCCCTTTCTGCAAATGTCGGTTTTCCAGGCAAGAGTAGAGCCTCAGAAAGAATGTCTGCAAACAGGACAATCACTAGTTCACTAAGTACAAAATGTAGGATACTTTTGAAGAATCCCATCACAGCTAGATAACTGGTCCAGAACCAAAAGTAAATACTGGAAGAAAAATGAAATCAACAGTGTACCACAGAGGTGGTAGGCAGACTGGCCTGGACTAAGACATCTTCAGTAATAGATAATAAGGGTGCTGATTTGTAAGCATCATTCTCGTCCCACTGTGGACTTCCTTCTGCGACAGTATAAGGATACCACCAGATCATCTTCAAATCAAGTCATGAAATGTACTTTTATATTTTTAAAAATCAATTCTTGTCCTTAAATTAACTTTTCTTCTTAGTTTAGTCATGGTCCTCTATTACTTCTAAAACATTAACTCTTTTTGATTAGAAACAGACTTCCAAATATAAAAATAAACTGTGATCAAACAGCAGGAACAAACAGTAGTAACTGACATTTCTTCAATCTAAACTGAAGATGATTTCTGTATCTCTGTCTTTTCCATTTGTCTCCATTAGGGGAAAAAAATTATGTACCTCCTAATTAACTTGGCTGGAATGAATCAGACTGCATTTGTAAAAGTTTCAGAAGACCAATGAGCTGTGCTAAACAGTACCACTATCCACCTGAGCAGAAATTACTATCCATAAGTTTCTTTACATAACTAACAAAACAAAAATTTAAACAAAAGAAGAACTACTAGAAAAAAATTAGAGATTCATTTTTTAAGTCAGGAATTTGCCTTTAGTCAGTAATTTGCCTCATACATTATCATTTTCCCTGTGGAAACCCAATTATTATCCTGAAAACAAGACCACTTTAGAAAGCAAAGGCATTGTGACAAAAGAAAGAAAAGGCAGATTGATACATTATTAAAATAACTCACACGCCATACCCTGAGGAGTAAGGAAGCCATGGCAGAGCAGGCCCCCTTCTCCTCAATGGACAGCACAGCTGTGGGGAAGACACTGCAGCTAGCAGAAGCGTGTCACACTTCCTCAGGGAGGAAGCAAGTTACAGACCACTCTAGAGAGGGCGCCCATAAACTGATGGCCACGCTCATTACCCAACGTCCAGGCTACCCACAGGCTGACTGCAACCCAACTTTCCCACCATTCCAACAAAGGCCCCAGGAACCGTCAGGCCTCTGAGGCTCTGCCAATGCCCTTCCCTCTACCCAAATATCCTTTCCCTCCTCTCTCGGACCTCAATCCTGCCCAGCTCTAAATGAACACACCAAGGCCTATTTCCCTAAGAATGCCTCTCTCAAAACCAAAATTACTTCCTCTACAATGATCTGCCTCTTACTCATCCATCATTATCTTGGATTAAATACATCATGTAAGATGCCTTATCTGACCAACACAACTAGTTTAGAAATAAGAGTCATGTTTTAGACCATCTATGACATGACATGACAACCATTCAGCTCACTAAAACCATTCAATAAATACTCTAATTGAATTTCCCAAAGAGTTGACCTAAAATAACCTAAATGCCAAGCATTCCAAGAACCGTCCTCAACCAAATTCACTTCTCATTCGAATGCCAATGTCATACACAGGGATGTTGTATTGTCTTGAAATGTACTTGCCTTTATCCAAAACTAGAATCTCTGATGAATCTATGGGACACACATGAAAAATATTCTGCAAAGGAAAAAAGCTTTATTTATCGTACTGTGCTTACTTTTCAGCCAGACCTGCATTTTTCTCTAAAACTTATACAATTACTGAGTATGCAAGAAGCATTAGGAGAGACTAAGTCTATTGAGAAGAAAACTGGAAGCGAAGGTCAGCAATCATTTTCTACTTTGAATCATCTCTTTCATAAAGAGGTCAATTCTCCTAAATTCCAGAATGAATGGAATTCAATACAGCAAAGTAAAATGCTTTAATTACATAAAATAAATATCTTGATGGACCTTCCACCATCTGTTTTAGTGACTTCAATTATAAAAAAAACCCTAAATTCAAGAAAAAATATATCAATAGCTAAAATTGAGATATTTTTCCATCTATTACTTTGATTTTCCTGACCCATTTTTGAGAATTGTCAGCATTCTAGATCAAGAATTCCAAATTATTTCTTGAAGAGAGTGAGATTCCTCCCAAGTCATTTAACATGCTTACTAATCAATAAAGATATGAAAAAACAAAAAAAACATATTTATGAAGCAAGCAACTTATATTATAACACTGATTTTGAGAAAAGGTTGCTGCTTGCTAAGAAAATTTTATTATTATAAAACATTTTCTGTCATTTGTATTTCTTCATTTTCCCTTCTAGATTATCTGTGTAGCCTTGTAAACACATCATAATCCAAAGCAGTTGAGCTTTATCAATAAAATGTAAATCAACGCAAGAGAGCCAACTGCATAAATAAAACAAAAGTGTACCGGGCTTCCCTGGCGGAGCAGTGGTTGAGAGCCTGCCTGCCGATGCAGGGGACACGGCTTCGTGCCCCGGTCCGGGAAGATCCCACATGCTGCGGAGCGGCTAGGCCTGTGAGCCATGGCCGCTGAGCCTGCGTGTCCGGAGCCTGTGCTCCACAATGGGAGAGGCCACAAGAGTGAGAGGCCCGTGTACCGAAAAAAAAAAAAAAAAAGCATACCACCATCATCCCAAGCAGACTACAAAATAGCAAGCAGATTATAAAATAATAGTCTAAAAGCCTGCTTTTTTAAATATATATCTAAATGCATTGAATATCTTATATAAAAAGCCAAGAGACAGAGATGAAACAAAATATTAAAAGTAAACATCTCCTTCCCCAAAACCCTAACTCCCTTCCAGTCATGAGGAGAACATCACACAAACCCAAGTTGAGGGACAGTCTATGAAATACGTGAACCAGGACTCTTCAAAATTGTCATTAAGAAAAGGAAAGTCTGGGACTTTCCTGGTGGTGCAGTGGTTAAGAATCCGTCTGCCAATGCAGGGGACACAGGTTCCAGCCCTGGTCCGGGAAGATCCCACGTGCTGCAGAGCAACTAAGCCCGGACATCACAACTACTGAGCCTGCGCTGTACAGCCCGCGAGCCACAACTACTGAGGCCACACGTAGCAACTACTGAAGCCCGCAAACTCTAGGGCCTGTGTGCCGCAACTACTGAGCCCAGGTGCTGCAATTACTGAAGCCCGCACACTTAGAGCCCGTGTTCCACAACAAGAGAAGCCACCACAATGAGAAGTCCGCACACCACAACAAAGAGTAGCCCCCACTTGCCACAACCAGAGAAAGCCCGCGGGCAACAACAAAGACCCAACACAGCCAAATATAAACAATAATAAAAATAAATAAATAAAGGCATCATCACAAAAAAACAAATGAGGAAATATTTTTTTTAAAAAAAGAATAACTGGTGGGGCCGTGGTTAAGAATCCGCCTGCCAGTGCATGGGACACGGGTTTGAGCCCTGGTCCGGGAAGATCCCACATGCTTCACAGCAACTAAGCCCGTGAGCCACAACTGCTCAGCCTGTGCTTCTCGAGCCTGTGCTCTGCAACAAGAGGGGCTACGGCAGTGAGAGGCCCAGGCACCACGATGAGGAGTGCCCCTGCTCGCCACAACTAGAGAAGGCCTTCGCACAGAAAAGAAGACCGAACACAGCCAAAAATAAATAAAAAATAAATAAAAATAAATACATTTAAAAGGAAAACCTATACATTTCCCTTTCTGCAAATGTCGGTTTTCCAGGCAAGAGTAGAGCCTCAGAAAGAATGTCTGCAAACAGGACAATCACTAGTTCACTAAGTACAAAATGTAGGATACTTTTGAAGAATCCCATCACAGCTAGATAACTGGTCCAGAACCAAAAGTAAATACTGGAAGAAAAATGAAATCAACAGTGTACCACAGAGGTGGTAGGCAGACTGGCCTGGACTAAGACATCTTCAGTAATAGATAATAAGGGTGCTGATTTGTAAGCATCATTCTCGTCCCACTGTGGACTTCCTTCTGCGACAGTATAAGGATACCACCAGATCATCTTCAAATCAAGTCATGAAATGTACTTTTATATTTTTAAAAATCAATTCTTGTCCTTAAATTAACTTTTCTTCTTAGTTTAGTCATGGTCCTCTATTACTTCTAAAACATTAACTCTTTTTCATTAGAAACAGACTTCCAAATATAAAAATAAACTGTGATCAAACAGCAGGAACAAACAGTAGTAACTGACATTTCTTCAATCTAAACTGAAGATGATTTCTGTATCTCTGTCTTTTCCATTTGTCTCCATTAGGGGAAAAAAATTATGTACCTCCTAATTAACTTGGCTGGAATGAATCAGACTGCATTTGTAAAAGTTTCAGAAGACCAATGAGCTGTGCTAAACAGTACCACTATCCACCTGAGCAGAAATTACTATCCATAAGTTTCTTTACATAACTAACAAAACAAAAATTGAAACAAAAGAAGAACTACTAGAAAAAAATTAGAGATTCATTTTTTAAGTCAGGAATTTGCCTTTAGTCAGTAATTTGCCTCATACATTATCATTTTCCCTGTGGAAACCCAATTATTATCCTGAAAACAAGACCACTTTAGAAAGCAAAGGCATTGTGACAAAAGAAAGAAAAGGCAGATTGATACATTATTAAAATAACTCACACGCCATACCCTGAGGAGTAAGGAAGCCATGGCAGAGCAGGCCCCCTTCTCCTCAATGGACAGCACAGCTGTGGGGAAGACACTGCAGCTAGCAGAAGCGTGTCACACTTCCTCAGGGAGGAAGCAAGTTACAGACCACTCTAGAGAGGGCGCCCATAAACTGATGGCCACGCTCATTACCCAACGTCCAGGCTACCCACAGGCTGACTGCAACCCAACTTTCCCACCATTCCAACAAAGGCCCCAGGAACCGTCAGGCCTCTGAGGCTCTGCCAATGCCCTTCCCTCTACCCAAATATCCTTTCCCTCCTCTCTCGGACCTCAATCCTGCCCAGCTCTAAATGAACACACCAAGGCCTATTTCCCTAAGAATGCCTCTCTCAAAACCAAAATTACTTCCTCTACAATGATCTGCCTCTTACTCATCCATCATTATCTTGGATTAAATACATCATGTAAGATGCCTTATCTGACCAACACAACTAGTTTAGAAATAAGAGTCATGTTTTAGACCATCTATGACATGACATGACAACCATTCAGCTCACTAAAACCATTCAATAAATACTCTAATTGAATTTCCCAAAGAGTTGACCTAAAATAACCTAAATGCCAAGCATTCCAAGAACCGTCCTCAACCAAATTCACTTCTCATTCGAATGCCAATGTCATACACAGGGATGTTGTATTGTCTTGAAATGTACTTGCCTTTATCCAAAACTAGAATCTCTGATGAATCTATGGGACACACATGAAAAATATTCTGCAAAGGAAAAAAGCTTTATTTATCGTACTGTGCTTACTTTTCAGCCAGACCTGCATTTTTCTCTAAAACTTATACAATTACTGAGTATGCAAGAAGCATTAGGAGAGACTAAGTCTATTGAGAAGAAAACTGGAAGCGAAGGTCAGCAATCATTTTCTACTTTGAATCATCTCTTTCATAAAGAGGTCAATTCTCCTAAATTCCAGAATGAATGGAATTCAATACAGCAAAGTAAAATGCTTTAATTACATAAAATAAATATCTTGATGGACCTTCCACCATCTGTTTTAGTGACTTCAATTATAAAAAAAACCCTAAATTCAAGAAAAAATATATCAATAGCTAAAATTGAGATATTTTTCCATCTATTACTTTGATTTTCCTGACCCATTTTTGAGAATTGTCAGCATTCTAGATCAAGAATTCCAAATTATTTCTTGAAGAGAGTGAGATTCCTCCCAAGTCATTTAACATGCTTACTAATCAATAAAGATATGAAAAAACAAAAAAAACATATTTATGAAGCAAGCAACTTATATTATAACACTGATTTTGAGAAAAGGTTGCTGCTTGCTAAGAAAATTTTATTATTATAAAACATTTTCTGTCATTTGTATTTCTTCATTTTCCCTTCTAGATTATCTGTGTAGCCTTGTAAACACATCATAATCCAAAGCAGTTGAGCTTTATCAATAAAATGTAAATCAACGCAAGAGAGCCAACTGCATAAATAAAACAAAAGTGTACCGGGCTTCCCTGGCGGAGCAGTGGTTGAGAGCCTGCCTGCCGATGCAGGGGACATGGCTTCGTGCCCCGGTCCGGGAAGATCCCACATGCTGCGGAGCGGCTAGGCCTGTGAGCCATGGCCGCTGAGCCTGCGTGTCCGGAGCCTGTGCTCCACAATGGGAGAGGCCACAAGAGTGAGAGGCCCGTGTACCGAAGAAAAAAAAAAAAAAAGCATACCACCATCATCCCAAGCAGACTACAAAATAGCAAGCAGATTATAAAATAATAGTCTAAAAGCCTGCTTTTTTAAATATATATCTAAATGCATTGAATATCTTATATAAAAAGCCAAGAGACAGAGATGAAACAAAATATTAAAAGTAAACATCTCCTTCCCCAAAACCCTAACTCCCTTCCAGTCATGAGGAGAACATCACACAAACCCAAGTTGAGGGACAGTCTATGAAATACGTGAACCAGGACTCTTCAAAATTGTCATTAAGAAAAGGAAAGTCTGGGACTTTCCTGGTGGTGCAGTGGTTAAGAATCCGTCTGCCAATGCAGGGGACACAGGTTCCAGCCCTGGTCCGGGAAGATCCCACGTGCTGCAGAGCAACTAAGCCCGGACATCACAACTACTGAGCCTGCGCTGTACAGCCCGCGAGCCACAACTACTGAGGCCACACGTAGCAACTACTGAAGCCCGCAAACTCTAGGGCCTGTGTGCCGCAACTACTGAGCCCAGGTGCTGCAATTACTGAAGCCCGCACACTTAGAGCCCGTGTTCCACAACAAGAGAAGCCACCACAATGAGAAGTCCGCACACCACAACAAAGAGTAGCCCCCACTTGCCACAACCAGAGAAAGCCCGCGGGCAACAACAAAGACCCAACACAGCCAAATATAAACAATAATAAAAATAAATAAATAAAGGCATCATCACAAAAAAACAAATGAGGAAATAATTTTTTTAAAAAAAGAATAACTGGTGGGGCCGTGGTTAAGAATCCGCCTGCCAGTGCATGGGACACGGGTTTGAGCCCTGGTCCGGGAAGATCCCACATGCTTCACAGCAACTAAGCCCGTGAGCCACAACTGCTCAGCCTGTGCTTCTCGAGCCTGTGCTCTGCAACAAGAGGGGCTACGGCAGTGAGAGGCCCAGGCACCACGATGAGGAGTGCCCCTGCTCGCCACAACTAGAGAAGGCCTTCGCACAGAAAAGAAGACCGAACACAGCCAAAAATAAATAAAAAATAAATAAAAATAAATACATTTAAAAGGAAAACCTATACATTTCCCTTTCTGCAAATGTCGGTTTTCCAGGCAAGAGTAGAGCCTCAGAAAGAATGTCTGCAAACAGGACAATCACTAGTTCACTAAGTACAAAATGTAGGATACTTTTGAAGAATCCCATCACAGCTAGATAACTGGTCCAGAACCAAAAGTAAATACTGGAAGAAAAATGAAATCAACAGTGTACCACAGAGGTGGTAGGCAGACTGGCCTGGACTAAGACATCTTCAGTAATAGATAATAAGGGTGCTGATTTGTAAGCATCATTCTCGTCCCACTGTGGACTTCCTTCTGCGACAGTATAAGGATACCACCAGATCATCTTCAAATCAAGTCATGAAATGTACTTTTATATTTTTAAAAATCAATTCTTGTCCTTAAATTAACTTTTCTTCTTAGTTTAGTCATGGTCCTCTATTACTTCTAAAACATTAACTCTTTTTGATTAGAAACAGACTTCCAAATATAAAAATAAACTGTGATCAAACAGCAGGAACAAACAGTAGTAACTGACATTTCTTCAATCTAAACTGAAGATGATTTCTGTATCTCTGTCTTTTCCATTTGTCTCCATTAGGGGAAAAAAATTATGTACCTCCTAATTAACTTGGCTGGAATGAATCAGACTGCATTTGTAAAAGTTTCAGAAGACCAATGAGCTGTGCTAAACAGTACCACTATCCACCTGAGCAGAAATTACTATCCATAAGTTTCTTTACATAACTAACAAAACAAAAATTTAAACAAAAGAAGAACTACTAGAAAAAAATTAGAGATTCATTTTTTAAGTCAGGAATTTGCCTTTAGTCAGTAATTTGCCTCATACATTATCATTTTCCCTGTGGAAACCCAATTATTATCCTGAAAACAAGACCACTTTAGAAAGCAAAGGCATTGTGACAAAAGAAAGAAAAGGCAGATTGATACATTATTAAAATAACTCACACGCCATACCCTGAGGAGTAAGGAAGCCATGGCAGAGCAGGCCCCCTTCTCCTCAATGGACAGCACAGCTGTGGGGAAGACACTGCAGCTAGCAGAAGCGTGTCACACTTCCTCAGGGAGGAAGCAAGTTACAGACCACTCTAGAGAGGGCGCCCATAAACTGATGGCCACGCTCATTACCCAACGTCCAGGCTACCCACAGGCTGACTGCAACCCAACTTTCCCACCATTCCAACAAAGGCCCCAGGAACCGTCAGGCCTCTGAGGCTCTGCCAATGCCCTTCCCTCTACCCAAATATCCTTTCCCTCCTCTCTCGGACCTCAATCCTGCCCAGCTCTAAATGAACACACCAAGGCCTATTTCCCTAAGAATGCCTCTCTCAAAACCAAAATTACTTCCTCTACAATGATCTGCCTCTTACTCATCCATCATTATCTTGGATTAAATACATCATGTAAGATGCCTTATCTGACCAACACAACTAGTTTAGAAATAAGAGTCATGTTTTAGACCATCTATGACATGACATGACAACCATTCAGCTCACTAAAACCATTCAATAAATACTCTAATTGAATTTCCCAAAGAGTTGACCTAAAATAACCTAAATGCCAAGCATTCCAAGAACCGTCCTCAACCAAATTCACTTCTCATTCGAATGCCAATGTCATACACAGGGATGTTGTATTGTCTTGAAATGTACTTGCCTTTATCCAAAACTAGAATCTCTGATGAATCTATGGGACACACATGAAAAATATTCTGCAAAGGAAAAAAGCTTTATTTATCGTACTGTGCTTACTTTTCAGCCAGACCTGCATTTTTCTCTAAAACTTATACAATTACTGAGTATGCAAGAAGCATTAGGAGAGACTAAGTCTATTGAGAAGAAAACTGGAAGCGAAGGTCAGCAATCATTTTCTACTTTGAATCATCTCTTTCATAAAGAGGTCAATTCTCCTAAATTCCAGAATGAATGGAATTCAATACAGCAAAGTAAAATGCTTTAATTACATAAAATAAATATCTTGATGGACCTTCCACCATCTGTTTTAGTGACTTCAATTATAAAAAAAACCCTAAATTCAAGAAAAAATATATCAATAGCTAAAATTGAGATATTTTTCCATCTATTACTTTGATTTTCCTGACCCATTTTTGAGAATTGTCAGCATTCTAGATCAAGAATTCCAAATTATTTCTTGAAGAGAGTGAGATTCCTCCCAAGTCATTTAACATGCTTACTAATCAATAAAGATATGAAAAAACAAAAAAAACATATTTATGAAGCAAGCAACTTATATTATAACACTGATTTTGAGAAAAGGTTGCTGCTTGCTAAGAAAATTTTATTATTATAAAACATTTTCTGTCATTTGTATTTCTTCATTTTCCCTTCTAGATTATCTGTGTAGCCTTGTAAACACATCATAATCCAAAGCAGTTGAGCTTTATCAATAAAATGTAAATCAACGCAAGAGAGCCAACTGCATAAATAAAACAAAAGTGTACCGGGCTTCCCTGGCGGAGCAGTGGTTGAGAGCCTGCCTGCCGATGCAGGGGACACGGCTTCGTGCCCCGGTCCGGGAAGATCCCACATGCTGCGGAGCGGCTAGGCCTGTGAGCCATGGCCGCTGAGCCTGCGTGTCCGGAGCCTGTGCTCCACAATGGGAGAGGCCACAAGAGTGAGAGGCCCGTGTACCGAAAAAAAAAAAAAAAAAGCATACCACCATCATCCCAAGCAGACTACAAAATAGCAAGCAGATTATAAAATAATAGTCTAAAAGCCTGCTTTTTAAAATATATATCTAAATGCATTGAATATCTTATATAAAAAGCCAAGAGACAGAGATGAAACAAAATATTAAAAGTAAACATCTCCTTCCCCAAAACCCTAACTCCCTTCCAGTCATGAGGAGAACATCACACAAACCCAAGTTGAGGGACAGTCTATGAAATACGTGAACCAGGACTCTTCAAAATTGTCATTAAGAAAAGGAAAGTCTGGGACTTTCCTGGTGGTGCAGTGGTTAAGAATCCGTCTGCCAATGCAGGGGACACAGGTTCCAGCCCTGGTCCGGGAAGATCCCACGTGCTGCAGAGCAACTAAGCCCGGACATCACAACTACTGAGCCTGCGCTGTACAGCCCGCGAGCCACAACTACTGAGGCCACACGTAGCAACTACTGAAGCCCGCAAACTCTAGGGCCTGTGTGCCGCAACTACTGAGCCCAGGTGCTGCAATTACTGAAGCCCGCACACTTAGAGCCCGTGTTCCACAACAAGAGAAGCCACCACAATGAGAAGTCCGCACACCACAACAAAGAGTAGCCCCCACTTGCCACAACCAGAGAAAGCCCGCGGGCAACAACAAAGACCCAACACAGCCAAATATAAACAATAATAAAAATAAATAAATAAAGGCATCATCACAAAAAAACAAATGAGGAAATATTTTTTTTAAAAAAAGAATAACTGGTGGGGCCGTGGTTAAGAATCCGCCTGCCAGTGCATGGGACACGGGTTTGAGCCCTGGTCCGGGAAGATCCCACATGCTTCACAGCAACTAAGCCCGTGAGCCACAACTGCTCAGCCTGTGCTTCTCGAGCCTGTGCTCTGCAACAAGAGGGGCTACGGCAGTGAGAGGCCCAGGCACCACGATGAGGAGTGCCCCTGCTCGCCACAACTAGAGAAGGCCTTCGCACAGAAAAGAAGACCGAACACAGCCAAAAATAAATAAAAAATAAATAAAAATAAATACATTTAAAAGGAAAACCTATACATTTCCCTTTCTGCAAATGTCGGTTTTCCAGGCAAGAGTAGAGCCTCAGAAAGAATGTCTGCAAACAGGACAATCACTAGTTCACTAAGTACAAAATGTAGGATACTTTTGAAGAATCCCATCACAGCTAGATAACTGGTCCAGAACCAAAAGTAAATACTGGAAGAAAAATGAAATCAACAGTGTACCACAGAGGTGGTAGGCAGACTGGCCTGGACTAAGACATCTTCAGTAATAGATAATAAGGGTGCTGATTTGTAAGCATCATTCTCGTCCCACTGTGGACTTCCTTCTGCGACAGTATAAGGATACCACCAGATCATCTTCAAATCAAGTCATGAAATGTACTTTTATATTTTTAAAAATCAATTCTTGTCCTTAAATTAACTTTTCTTCTTAGTTTAGTCATGGTCCTCTATTACTTCTAAAACATTAACTCTTTTTGATTAGAAACAGACTTCCAAATATAAAAATAAACTGTGATCAAACAGCAGGAACAAACAGTAGTAACTGACATTTCTTCAATCTAAACTGAAGATGATTTCTGTATCTCTGTCTTTTCCATTTGTCTCCATTAGGGGAAAAAAATTATGTACCTCCTAATTAACTTGGCTGGAATGAATCAGACTGCATTTGTAAAAGTTTCAGAAGACCAATGAGCTGTGCTAAACAGTACCACTATCCACCTGAGCAGAAATTACTATCCATAAGTTTCTTTACATAACTAACAAAACAAAAATTTAAACAAAAGAAGAACTACTAGAAAAAAATTAGAGATTCATTTTTTAAGTCAGGAATTTGCCTTTAGTCAGTAATTTGCCTCATACATTATCATTTTCCCTGTGGAAACCCAATTATTATCCTGAAAACAAGACCACTTTAGAAAGCAAAGGCATTGTGACAAAAGAAAGAAAAGGCAGATTGATACATTATTAAAATAACTCACACGCCATACCCTGAGGAGTAAGGAAGCCATGGCAGAGCAGGCCCCCTTCTCCTCAATGGACAGCACAGCTGTGGGGAGGACACTGCAGCTAGCAGAAGCGTGTCACACTTCCTCAGGGAGGAAGCAAGTTACAGACCACTCTAGAGAGGGCGCCCATAAACTGATGGCCACGCTCATTACCCAACGTCCAGGCTACCCACAGGCTGACTGCAACCCAACTTTCCCACCATTCCAACAAAGGCCCCAGGAACCGTCAGGCCTCTGAGGCTCTGCCAATGCCCTTCCCTCTACCCAAATATCCTTTCCCTCCTCTCTCGGACCTCAATCCTGCCCAGCTCTAAATGAACACACCAAGGCCTATTTCCCTAAGAATGCCTCTCTCAAAACCAAAATTACTTCCTCTACAATGATCTGCCTCTTACTCATCCATCATTATCTTGGATTAAATACATCATGTAAGATGCCTTATCTGACCAACACAACTAGTTTAGAAATAAGAGTCATGTTTTAGACCATCTATGACATGACATGACAACCATTCAGCTCACTAAAACCATTCAATAAATACTCTAATTGAATTTCCCAAAGAGTTGACCTAAAATAACCTAAATGCCAAGCATTCCAAGAACCGTCCTCAACCAAATTCACTTCTCATTCGAATGCCAATGTCATACACAGGGATGTTGTATTGTCTTGAAATGTACTTGCCTTTATCCAAAACTAGAATCTCTGATGAATCTATGGGACACACATGAAAAATATTCTGCAAAGGAAAAAAGCTTTATTTATCGTACTGTGCTTACTTTTCAGCCAGACCTGCATTTTTCTCTAAAACTTATACAATTACTGAGTATGCAAGAAGCATTAGGAGAGACTAAGTCTATTGAGAAGAAAACTGGAAGCGAAGGTCAGCAATCATTTTCTACTTTGAATCATCTCTTTCATAAAGAGGTCAATTCTCCTAAATTCCAGAATGAATGGAATTCAATACAGCAAAGTAAAATGCTTTAATTACATAAAATAAATATCTTGATGGACCTTCCACCATCTGTTTTAGTGACTTCAATTATAAAAAAAACCCTAAATTCAAGAAAAAATATATCAATAGCTAAAATTGAGATATTTTTCCATCTATTACTTTGATTTTCCTGACCCATTTTTGAGAATTGTCAGCATTCTAGATCAAGAATTCCAAATTATTTCTTGAAGAGAGTGAGATTCCTCCCAAGTCATTTAACATGCTTACTAATCAATAAAGATATGAAAAAACAAAAAAAACATATTTATGAAGCAAGCAACTTATATTATAACACTGATTTTGAGAAAAGGTTGCTGCTTGCTAAGAAAATTTTATTATTATAAAACATTTTCTGTCATTTGTATTTCTTCATTTTCCCTTCTAGATTATCTGTGTAGCCTTGTAAACACATCATAATCCAAAGCAGTTGAGCTTTATCAATAAAATGTAAATCAACGCAAGAGAGCCAACTGCATAAATAAAACAAAAGTGTACCGGGCTTCCCTGGCGGAGCAGTGGTTGAGAGCCTGCCTGCCGATGCAGGGGACACGGCTTCGTGCCCCGGTCCGGGAAGATCCCACATGCTGCGGAGCGGCTAGGCCTGTGAGCCATGGCCGCTGAGCCTGCGTGTCCGGAGCCTGTGCTCCACAATGGGAGAGGCCACAAGAGTGAGAGGCCCGTGTACCGAAAAAAAAAAAAAAAAGCATACCACCATCATCCCAAGCAGACTACAAAATAGCAAGCAGATTATAAAATAATAGTCTAAAAGCCTGCTTTTTTAAATATATATCTAAATGCATTGAATATCTTATATAAAAAGCCAAGAGACAGAGATGAAACAAAATATTAAAAGTAAACATCTCCTTCCCCAAAACCCTAACTCCCTTCCAGTCATGAGGAGAACATCACACAAACCCAAGTTGAGGGACAGTCTATGAAATACGTGAACCAGGACTCTTCAAAATTGTCATTAAGAAAAGGAAAGTCTGGGACTTTCCTGGTGGTGCAGTGGTTAAGAATCCGTCTGCCAATGCAGGGGACACAGGTTCCAGCCCTGGTCCGGGAAGATCCCACGTGCTGCAGAGCAACTAAGCCCGGACATCACAACTACTGAGCCTGCGCTGTACAGCCCGCGAGCCACAACTACTGAGGCCACACGTAGCAACTACTGAAGCCCGCAAACTCTAGGGCCTGTGTGCCGCAACTACTGAGCCCAGGTGCTGCAATTACTGAAGCCCGCACACTTAGAGCCCGTGTTCCACAACAAGAGAAGCCACCACAATGAGAAGTCCGCACACCACAACAAAGAGTAGCCCCCACTTGCCACAACCAGAGAAAGCCCGCGGGCAACAACAAAGACCCAACACAGCCAAATATAAACAATAATAAAAATAAATAAATAAAGGCATCATCACAAAAAAACAAATGAGGAAATATTTTTTTTAAAAAAAGAATAACTGGTGGGGCCGTGGTTAAGAATCCGCCTGCCAGTGCATGGGACACGGGTTTGAGCCCTGGTCCGGGAAGATCCCACATGCTTCACAGCAACTAAGCCCGTGAGCCACAACTGCTCAGCCTGTGCTTCTCGAGCCTGTGCTCTGCAACAAGAGGGGCTACGGCAGTGAGAGGCCCAGGCACCACGATGAGGAGTGCCCCTGCTCGCCACAACTAGAGAAGGCCTTCGCACAGAAAAGAAGACCGAACACAGCCAAAAATAAATAAAAAATAAATAAAAATAAATACATTTAAAAGGAAAACCTATACATTTCCCTTTCTGCAAATGTCGGTTTTCCAGGCAAGAGTAGAGCCTCAGAAAGAATGTCTGCAAACAGGACAATCACTAGTTCACTAAGTACAAAATGTAGGATACTTTTGAAGAATCCCATCACAGCTAGATAACTGGTCCAGAACCAAAAGTAAATACTGGAAGAAAAATGAAATCAACAGTGTACCACAGAGGTGGTAGGCAGACTGGCCTGGACTAAGACATCTTCAGTAATAGATAATAAGGGTGCTGATTTGTAAGCATCATTCTCGTCCCACTGTGGACTTCCTTCTGCGACAGTATAAGGATACCACCAGATCATCTTCAAATCAAGTCATGAAATGTACTTTTATATTTTTAAAAATCAATTCTTGTCCTTAAATTAACTTTTCTTCTTAGTTTAGTCATGGTCCTCTATTACTTCTAAAACATTAACTCTTTTTGATTAGAAACAGACTTCCAAATATAAAAATAAACTGTGATCAAACAGCAGGAACAAACAGTAGTAACTGACATTTCTTCAATCTAAACTGAAGATGATTTCTGTATCTCTGTCTTTTCCATTTGTCTCCATTAGGGGAAAAAAATTATGTACCTCCTAATTAACTTGGCTGGAATGAATCAGACTGCATTTGTAAAAGTTTCAGAAGACCAATGAGCTGTGCTAAACAGTACCACTATCCACCTGAGCAGAAATTACTATCCATAAGTTTCTTTACATAACTAACAAAACAAAAATTTAAACAAAAGAAGAACTACTAGAAAAAAATTAGAGATTCATTTTTTAAGTCAGGAATTTGCCTTTAGTCAGTAATTTGCCTCATACATTATCATTTTCCCTGTGGAAACCCAATTATTATCCTGAAAACAAGACCACTTTAGAAAGCAAAGGCATTGTGACAAAAGAAAGAAAAGGCAGATTGATACATTATTAAAATAACTCACACGCCATACCCTGAGGAGTAAGGAAGCCATGGCAGAGCAGGCCCCCTTCTCCTCAATGGACAGCACAGCTGTGGGGAGGACACTGCAGCTAGCAGAAGCGTGTCACACTTCCTCAGGGAGGAAGCAAGTTACAGACCACTCTAGAGAGGGCGCCCATAAACTGATGGCCACGCTCATTACCCAACGTCCAGGCTACCCACAGGCTGACTGCAACCCAACTTTCCCACCATTCCAACAAAGGCCCCAGGAACCGTCAGGCCTCTGAGGCTCTGCCAATGCCCTTCCCTCTACCCAAATATCCTTTCCCTCCTCTCTCGGACCTCAATCCTGCCCAGCTCTAAATGAACACACCAAGGCCTATTTCCCTAAGAATGCCTCTCTCAAAACCAAAATTACTTCCTCTACAATGATCTGCCTCTTACTCATCCATCATTATCTTGGATTAAATACATCATGTAAGATGCCTTATCTGACCAACACAACTAGTTTAGAAATAAGAGTCATGTTTTAGACCATCTATGACATGACATGACAACCATTCAGCTCACTAAAACCATTCAATAAATACTCTAATTGAATTTCCCAAAGAGTTGACCTAAAATAACCTAAATGCCAAGCATTCCAAGAACCGTCCTCAACCAAATTCACTTCTCATTCGAATGCCAATGTCATACACAGGGATGTTGTATTGTCTTGAAATGTACTTGCCTTTATCCAAAACTAGAATCTCTGATGAATCTATGGGACACACATGAAAAATATTCTGCAAAGTCAAAAAGCTTTATTTATCGTACTGTGCTTACTTTTCAGCCAGACCTGCATTTTTCTCTAAAACTTATACAATTACTGAGTATGCAAGAAGCATTAGGAGAGACTAAGTCTATTGAGAAGAAAACTGGAAGCGAAGGTCAGCAATCATTTTCTACTTTGAATCATCTCTTTCATAAAGAGGTCAATTCTCCTAAATTCCAGAATGAATGGAATTCAATACAGCAAAGTAAAATGCTTTAATTACATAAAATAAATATCTTGATGGACCTTCCACCATCTGTTTTAGTGACTTCAATTATAAAAAAAACCCTAAATTCAAGAAAAAATATATCAATAGCTAAAATTGAGATATTTTTCCATCTATTACTTTGATTTTCCTGACCCATTTTTGAGAATTGTCAGCATTCTAGATCAAGAATTCCAAATTATTTCTTGAAGAGAGTGAGATTCCTCCCAAGTCATTTAACATGCTTACTAATCAATAAAGATATGAAAAAACAAAAAAAACATATTTATGAAGCAAGCAACTTATATTATAACACTGATTTTGAGAAAAGGTTGCTGCTTGCTAAGAAAATTTTATTATTATAAAACATTTTCTGTCATTTGTATTTCTTCATTTTCCCTTCTAGATTATCTGTGTAGCCTTGTAAACACATCATAATCCAAAGCAGTTGAGCTTTATCAATAAAATGTAAATCAACGCAAGAGAGCCAACTGCATAAATAAAACAAAAGTGTACCGGGCTTCCCTGGTGGAGCAGTGGTTGAGAGCCTGCCTGCCGATGCAGGGGACACGGCTTCGTGCCCCGGTCCGGGAAGATCCCACATGCTGCGGAGCGGCTAGGCCTGTGAGCCATGGCCGCTGAGCCTGCGTGTCCGGAGCCTGTGCTCCACAATGGGAGAGGCCACAAGAGTGAGAGGCCCGTGTACCGAAAAAAAAAAAAAAAAAGCATACCACCATCATCCCAAGCAGACTACAAAATAGCAAGCAGATTATAAAATAATAGTCTAAAAGCCTGCTTTTTTAAATATATATCTAAATGCATTGAATATCTTATATAAAAAGCCAAGAGACAGAGATGAAACAAAATATTAAAAGTAAACATCTCCTTCCCCAAAACCCTAACTCCCTTCCAGTCATGAGGAGAACATCACACAAACCCAAGTTGAGGGACAGTCTATGAAATACGTGAACCAGGACTCTTCAAAATTGTCATTAAGAAAAGGAAAGTCTGGGACTTTCCTGGTGGTGCAGTGGTTAAGAATCCGTCTGCCAATGCAGGGGACACAGGTTCCAGCCCTGGTCCGGGAAGATCCCACGTGCTGCAGAGCAACTAAGCCCGGACATCACAACTACTGAGCCTGCGCTGTACAGCCCGCGAGCCACAACTACTGAGGCCACACGTAGCAACTACTGAAGCCCGCAAACTCTAGGGCCTGTGTGCCGCAACTACTGAGCCCAGGTGCTGCAATTACTGAAGCCCGCACACTTAGAGCCCGTGTTCCACAACAAGAGAAGCCACCACAATGAGAAGTCCGCACACCACAACAAAGAGTAGCCCCCACTTGCCACAACCAGAGAAAGCCCGCGGGCAACAACAAAGACCCAACACAGCCAAATATAAACAATAATAAAAATAAATAAATAAAGGCATCATCACAAAAAAACAAATGAGGAAATATTTTTTTTAAAAAAAGAATAACTGGTGGGGCCGTGGTTAAGAATCCGCCTGCCAGTGCATGGGACACGGGTTTGAGCCCTGGTCCGGGAAGATCCCACATGCTTCACAGCAACTAAGCCCGTGAGCCACAACTGCTCAGCCTGTGCTTCTCGAGCCTGTGCTCTGCAACAAGAGGGGCTACGGCAGTGAGAGGCCCAGGCACCACGATGAGGAGTGCCCCTGCTCGCCACAACTAGAGAAGGCCTTCGCACAGAAAAGAAGACCGAACACAGCCAAAAATAAATAAAAAATAAATAAAAATAAATACATTTAAAAGGAAAACCTATACATTTCCCTTTCTGCAAATGTCGGTTTTCCAGGCAAGAGTAGAGCCTCAGAAAGAATGTCTGCAAACAGGACAATCACTAGTTCACTAAGTACAAAATGTAGGATACTTTTGAAGAATCCCATCACAGCTAGATAACTGGTCCAGAACCAAAAGTAAATACTGGAAGAAAAATGAAATCAACAGTGTACCACAGAGGTGGTAGGCAGACTGGCCTGGACTAAGACATCTTCAGTAATAGATAATAAGGGTGCTGATTTGTAAGCATCATTCTCGTCCCACTGTGGACTTCCTTCTGCGACAGTATAAGGATACCACCAGATCATCTTCAAATCAAGTCATGAAATGTACTTTTATATTTTTAAAAATCAATTCTTGTCCTTAAATTAACTTTTCTTCTTAGTTTAGTCATGGTCCTCTATTACTTCTAAAACATTAACTCTTTTTGATTAGAAACAGACTTCCAAATATAAAAATAAACTGTGATCAAACAGCAGGAACAAACAGTAGTAACTGACATTTCTTCAATCTAAACTGAAGATGATTTCTGTATCTCTGTCTTTTCCATTTGTCTCCATTAGGGGAAAAAAATTATGTACCTCCTAATTAACTTGGCTGGAATGAATCAGACTGCATTTGTAAAAGTTTCAGAAGACCAATGAGCTGTGCTAAACAGTACCACTATCCACCTGAGCAGAAATTACTATCCATAAGTTTCTTTACATAACTAACAAAACAAAAATTTAAACAAAAGAAGAACTACTAGAAAAAAATTAGAGATTCATTTTTTAAGTCAGGAATTTGCCTTTAGTCAGTAATTTGCCTCATACATTATCATTTTCCCTGTGGAAACCCAATTATTATCCTGAAAACAAGACCACTTTAGAAAGCAAAGGCATTGTGACAAAAGAAAGAAAAGGCAGATTGATACATTATTAAAATAACTCACACGCCATACCCTGAGGAGTAAGGAAGCCATGGCAGAGCAGGCCCCCTTCTCCTCAATGGACAGCACAGCTGTGGGGAGGACACTGCAGCTAGCAGAAGCGTGTCACACTTCCTCAGGGAGGAAGCAAGTTACAGACCACTCTAGAGAGGGCGCCCATAAACTGATGGCCACGCTCATTACCCAACGTCCAGGCTACCCACAGGCTGACTGCAACCCAACTTTCCCACCATTCCAACAAAGGCCCCAGGAACCGTCAGGCCTCTGAGGCTCTGCCAATGCCCTTCCCTCTACCCAAATATCCTTTCCCTCCTCTCTCGGACCTCAATCCTGCCCAGCTCTAAATGAACACACCAAGGCCTATTTCCCTAAGAATGCCTCTCTCAAAACCAAAATTACTTCCTCTACAATGATCTGCCTCTTACTCATCCATCATTATCTTGGATTAAATACATCATGTAAGATGCCTTATCTGACCAACACAACTAGTTTAGAAATAAGAGTCATGTTTTAGACCATCTATGACATGACATGACAACCATTCAGCTCACTAAAACCATTCAATAAATACTCTAATTGAATTTCCCAAAGAGTTGACCTAAAATAACCTAAATGCCAAGCATTCCAAGAACCGTCCTCAACCAAATTCACTTCTCATTCGAATGCCAATGTCATACACAGGGATGTTGTATTGTCTTGAAATGTACTTGCCTTTATCCAAAACTAGAATCTCTGATGAATCTATGGGACACACATGAAAAATATTCTGCAAAGGAAAAAAGCTTTATTTATCGTACTGTGCTTACTTTTCAGCCAGACCTGCATTTTTCTCTAAAACTTATACAATTACTGAGTATGCAAGAAGCATTAGGAGAGACTAAGTCTATTGAGAAGAAAACTGGAAGCGAAGGTCAGCAATCATTTTCTACTTTGAATCATCTCTTTCATAAAGAGGTCAATTCTCCTAAATTCCAGAATGAATGGAATTCAATACAGCAAAGTAAAATGCTTTAATTACATAAAATAAATATCTTGATGGACCTTCCACCATCTGTTTTAGTGACTTCAATTATAAAAAAAACCCTAAATTCAAGAAAAAATATATCAATAGCTAAAATTGAGATATTTTTCCATCTATTACTTTGATTTTCCTGACCCATTTTTGAGAATTGTCAGCATTCTAGATCAAGAATTCCAAATTATTTCTTGAAGAGAGTGAGATTCCTCCCAAGTCATTTAACATGCTTACTAATCAATAAAGATATGAAAAAACAAAAAAAACATATTTATGAAGCAAGCAACTTATATTATAACACTGATTTTGAGAAAAGGTTGCTGCTTGCTAAGAAAATTTTATTATTATAAAACATTTTCTGTCATTTGTATTTCTTCATTTTCCCTTCTAGATTATCTGTGTAGCCTTGTAAACACATCATAATCCAAAGCAGTTGAGCTTTATCAATAAAATGTAAATCAACGCAAGAGAGCCAACTGCATAAATAAAACAAAAGTGTACCGGGCTTCCCTGGTGGAGCAGTGGTTGAGAGCCTGCCTGCCGATGCAGGGGACACGGCTTCGTGCCCCGGTCCGGGAAGATCCCACATGCTGCGGAGCGGCTAGGCCTGTGAGCCATGGCCGCTGAGCCTGCGTGTCCGGAGCCTGTGCTCCACAATGGGAGAGGCCACAAGAGTGAGAGGCCCGTGTACCGAAAAAAAAAAAAAAAAAGCATACCACCATCATCCCAAGCAGACTACAAAATAGCAAGCAGATTATAAAATAATAGTCTAAAAGCCTGCTTTTTTAAATATATATCTAAATGCATTGAATATCTTATATAAAAAGCCAAGAGACAGAGATGAAACAAAATATTAAAAGTAAACATCTCCTTCCCCAAAACCCTAACTCCCTTCCAGTCATGAGGAGAACATCACACAAACCCAAGTTGAGGGACAGTCTATGAAATACGTGAACCAGGACTCTTCAAAATTGTCATTAAGAAAAGGAAAGTCTGGGACTTTCCTGGTGGTGCAGTGGTTAAGAATCCGTCTGCCAATGCAGGGGACACAGGTTCCAGCCCTGGTCCGGGAAGATCCCACGTGCTGCAGAGCAACTAAGCCCGGACATCACAACTACTGAGCCTGCGCTGTACAGCCCGCGAGCCACAACTACTGAGGCCACACGTAGCAACTACTGAAGCCCGCAAACTCTAGGGCCTGTGTGCCGCAACTACTGAGCCCAGGTGCTGCAATTACTGAAGCCCGCACACTTAGAGCCCGTGTTCCACAACAAGAGAAGCCACCACAATGAGAAGTCCGCACACCACAACAAAGAGTAGCCCCCACTTGCCACAACCAGAGAAAGCCCGCGGGCAACAACAAAGACCCAACACAGCCAAATATAAACAATAATAAAAATAAATAAATAAAGGCATCATCACAAAAAAACAAATGAGGAAATATTTTTTTTAAAAAAAGAATAACTGGTGGGGCCGTGGTTAAGAATCCGCCTGCCAGTGCATGGGACACGGGTTTGAGCCCTGGTCCGGGAAGATCCCACATGCTTCACAGCAACTAAGCCCGTGAGCCACAACTGCTCAGCCTGTGCTTCTCGAGCCTGTGCTCTGCAACAAGAGGGGCTACGGCAGTGAGAGGCCCAGGCACCACGATGAGGAGTGCCCCTGCTCGCCACAACTAGAGAAGGCCTTCGCACAGAAAAGAAGACCGAACACAGCCAAAAATAAATAAAAAATAAATAAAAATAAATACATTTAAAAGGAAAACCTATACATTTCCCTTTCTGCAAATGTCGGTTTTCCAGGCAAGAGTAGAGCCTCAGAAAGAATGTCTGCAAACAGGACAATCACTAGTTCACTAAGTACAAAATGTAGGATACTTTTGAAGAATCCCATCACAGCTAGATAACTGGTCCAGAACCAAAAGTAAATACTGGAAGAAAAATGAAATCAACAGTGTACCACAGAGGTGGTAGGCAGACTGGCCTGGACTAAGACATCTTCAGTAATAGATAATAAGGGTGCTGATTTGTAAGCATCATTCTCGTCCCACTGTGGACTTCCTTCTGCGACAGTATAAGGATACCACCAGATCATCTTCAAATCAAGTCATGAAATGTACTTTTATATTTTTAAAAATCAATTCTTGTCCTTAAATTAACTTTTCTTCTTAGTTTAGTCATGGTCCTCTATTACTTCTAAAACATTAACTCTTTTTGATTAGAAACAGACTTCCAAATATAAAAATAAACTGTGATCAAACAGCAGGAACAAACAGTAGTAACTGACATTTCTTCAATCTAAACTGAAGATGATTTCTGTATCTCTGTCTTTTCCATTTGTCTCCATTAGGGGAAAAAAATTATGTACCTCCTAATTAACTTGGCTGGAATGAATCAGACTGCATTTGTAAAAGTTTCAGAAGACCAATGAGCTGTGCTAAACAGTACCACTATCCACCTGAGCAGAAATTACTATCCATAAGTTTCTTTACATAACTAACAAAACAAAAATTTAAACAAAAGAAGAACTACTAGAAAAAAATTAGAGATTCATTTTTTAAGTCAGGAATTTGCCTTTAGTCAGTAATTTGCCTCATACATTATCATTTTCCCTGTGGAAACCCAATTATTATCCTGAAAACAAGACCACTTTAGAAAGCAAAGGCATTGTGACAAAAGAAAGAAAAGGCAGATTGATACATTATTAAAATAACTCACACGCCATACCCTGAGGAGTAAGGAAGCCATGGCAGAGCAGGCCCCCTTCTCCTCAATGGACAGCACAGCTGTGGGGAGGACACTGCAGCTAGCAGAAGCGTGTCACACTTCCTCAGGGAGGAAGCAAGTTACAGACCACTCTAGAGAGGGCGCCCATAAACTGATGGCCACGCTCATTACCCAACGTCCAGGCTACCCACAGGCTGACTGCAACCCAACTTTCCCACCATTCCAACAAAGGCCCCAGGAACCGTCAGGCCTCTGAGGCTCTGCCAATGCCCTTCCCTCTACCCAAATATCCTTTCCCTCCTCTCTCGGACCTCAATCCTGCCCAGCTCTAAATGAACACACCAAGGCCTATTTCCCTAAGAATGCCTCTCTCAAAACCAAAATTACTTCCTCTACAATGATCTGCCTCTTACTCATCCATCATTATCTTGGATTAAATACATCATGTAAGATGCCTTATCTGACCAACACAACTAGTTTAGAAATAAGAGTCATGTTTTAGACCATCTATGACATGACATGACAACCATTCAGCTCACTAAAACCATTCAATAAATACTCTAATTGAATTTCCCAAAGAGTTGACCTAAAATAACCTAAATGCCAAGCATTCCAAGAACCGTCCTCAACCAAATTCACTTCTCATTCGAATGCCAATGTCATACACAGGGATGTTGTATTGTCTTGAAATGTACTTGCCTTTATCCAAAACTAGAATCTCTGATGAATCTATGGGACACACATGAAAAATATTCTGCAAAGTCAAAAAGCTTTATTTATCGTACTGTGCTTACTTTTCAGCCAGACCTGCATTTTTCTCTAAAACTTATACAATTACTGAGTATGCAAGAAGCATTAGGAGAGACTAAGTCTATTGAGAAGAAAACTGGAAGCGAAGGTCAGCAATCATTTTCTACTTTGAATCATCTCTTTCATAAAGAGGTCAATTCTCCTAAATTCCAGAATGAATGGAATTCAATACAGCAAAGTAAAATGCTTTAATTACATAAAATAAATATCTTGATGGACCTTCCACCATCTGTTTTAGTGACTTCAATTATAAAAAAAACCCTAAATTCAAGAAAAAATATATCAATAGCTAAAATTGAGATATTTTTCCATCTATTACTTTGATTTTCCTGACCCATTTTTGAGAATTGTCAGCATTCTAGATCAAGAATTCCAAATTATTTCTTGAAGAGAGTGAGATTCCTCCCAAGTCATTTAACATGCTTACTAATCAATAAAGATATGAAAAAACAAAAAAAACATATTTATGAAGCAAGCAACTTATATTATAACACTGATTTTGAGAAAAGGTTGCTGCTTGCTAAGAAAATTTTATTATTATAAAACATTTTCTGTCATTTGTATTTCTTCATTTTCCCTTCTAGATTACCTGTGTAGCCTTGTAAACACATCATAATCCAAAGCAGTTGAGCTTTATCAATAAAATGTAAATCAACGCAAGAGAGCCAACTGCATAAATAAAACAAAAGTGTACCGGGCTTCCCTGGTGGAGCAGTGGTTGAGAGCCTGCCTGCCGATGCAGGGGACACGGCTTCGTGCCCCGGTCCGGGAAGATCCCACATGCTGCGGAGCGGCTAGGCCTGTGAGCCATGGCCGCTGAGCCTGCGTGTCCGGAGCCTGTGCTCCACAATGGGAGAGGCCACAAGAGTGAGAGGCCCGTGTACCGAAAAAAAAAAAAAAAAAGCATACCACCATCATCCCAAGCAGACTACAAAATAGCAAGCAGATTATAAAATAATAGTCTAAAAGCCTGCTTTTTTAAATATATATCTAAATGCATTGAATATCTTATATAAAAAGCCAAGAGACAGAGATGAAACAAAATATTAAAAGTAAACATCTCCTTCCCCAAAACCCTAACTCCCTTCCAGTCATGAGGAGAACATCACACAAACCCAAGTTGAGGGACAGTCTATGAAATACGTGAACCAGGACTCTTCAAAATTGTCATTAAGAAAAGGAAAGTCTGGGACTTTCCTGGTGGTGCAGTGGTTAAGAATCCGTCTGCCAATGCAGGGGACACAGGTTCCAGCCCTGGTCCGGGAAGATCCCACGTGCTGCAGAGCAACTAAGCCCGGACATCACAACTACTGAGCCTGCGCTGTACAGCCCGCGAGCCACAACTACTGAGGCCACACGTAGCAACTACTGAAGCCCGCAAACTCTAGGGCCTGTGTGCCGCAACTACTGAGCCCAGGTGCTGCAATTACTGAAGCCCGCACACTTAGAGCCCGTGTTCCACAACAAGAGAAGCCACCACAATGAGAAGTCCGCACACCACAACAAAGAGTAGCCCCCACTTGCCACAACCAGAGAAAGCCCGCGGGCAACAACAAAGACCCAACACAGCCAAATATAAACAATAATAAAAATAAATAAATAAAGGCATCATCACAAAAAAACAAATGAGGAAATATTTTTTTTAAAAAAAGAATAACTGGTGGGGCCGTGGTTAAGAATCCGCCTGCCAGTGCATGGGACACGGGTTTGAGCCCTGGTCCGGGAAGATCCCACATGCTTCACAGCAACTAAGCCCGTGAGCCACAACTGCTCAGCCTGTGCTTCTCGAGCCTGTGCTCTGCAACAAGAGGGGCTACGGCAGTGAGAGGCCCAGGCACCACGATGAGGAGTGCCCCTGCTCGCCACAACTAGAGAAGGCCTTCGCACAGAAAAGAAGACCGAACACAGCCAAAAATAAATAAAAAATAAATAAAAATAAATACATTTAAAAGGAAAACCTATACATTTCCCTTTCTGCAAATGTCGGTTTTCCAGGCAAGAGTAGAGCCTCAGAAAGAATGTCTGCAAACAGGACAATCACTAGTTCACTAAGTACAAAATGTAGGATACTTTTGAAGAATCCCATCACAGCTAGATAACTGGTCCAGAACCAAAAGTAAATACTGGAAGAAAAATGAAATCAACAGTGTACCACAGAGGTGGTAGGCAGACTGGCCTGGACTAAGACATCTTCAGTAATAGATAATAAGGGTGCTGATTTGTAAGCATCATTCTCGTCCCACTGTGGACTTCCTTCTGCGACAGTATAAGGATACCACCAGATCATCTTCAAATCAAGTCATGAAATGTACTTTTATATTTTTAAAAATCAATTCTTGTCCTTAAATTAACTTTTCTTCTTAGTTTAGTCATGGTCCTCTATTACTTCTAAAACATTAACTCTTTTTGATTAGAAACAGACTTCCAAATATAAAAATAAACTGTGATCAAACAGCAGGAACAAACAGTAGTAACTGACATTTCTTCAATCTAAACTGAAGATGATTTCTGTATCTCTGTCTTTTCCATTTGTCTCCATTAGGGGAAAAAAATTATGTACCTCCTAATTAACTTGGCTGGAATGAATCAGACTGCATTTGTAAAAGTTTCAGAAGACCAATGAGCTGTGCTAAACAGTACCACTATCCACCTGAGCAGAAATTACTATCCATAAGTTTCTTTACATAACTAACAAAACAAAAATTTAAACAAAAGAAGAACTACTAGAAAAAAATTAGAGATTCATTTTTTAAGTCAGGAATTTGCCTTTAGTCAGTAATTTGCCTCATACATTATCATTTTCCCTGTGGAAACCCAATTATTATCCTGAAAACAAGACCACTTTAGAAAGCAAATGCATTGTGACAAAAGAAAGAAAAGGCAGATTGATACATTATTAAAATAACTCACACGCCATACCCTGAGGAGTAAGGAAGCCATGGCAGAGCAGGCCCCCTTCTCCTCAATGGACAGCACAGCTGTGGGGAGGACACTGCAGCTAGCAGAAGCGTGTCACACTTCCTCAGGGAGGAAGCAAGTTACAGACCACTCTAGAGAGGGCGCCCATAAACTGATGGCCACGCTCATTACCCAACGTCCAGGCTACCCACAGGCTGACTGCAACCCAACTTTCCCACCATTCCCACAAAGGCCCCAGGAACCGTCAGGCCTCTGAGGCTCTGCCAATGCCCTTCCCTCTACCCAAATATCCTTTCCCTCCTCTCTCGGACCTCAATCCTGCCCAGCTCTAAATGAACACACCAAGGCCTATTTCCCTAAGAATGCCTCTCTCAAAACCAAAATTACTTCCTCTACAATGATCTGCCTCTTACTCATCCATCATTATCTTGGATTAAATACATCATGTAAGATGCCTTATCTGACCAACACAACTAGTTTAGAAATAAGAGTCATGTTTTAGACCATCTATGACATGACATGACAACCATTCAGCTCACTAAAACCATTCAATAAATACTCTAATTGAATTTCCCAAAGAGTTGACCTAAAATAACCTAAATGCCAAGCATTCCAAGAACCGTCCTCAACCAAATTCACTTCTCATTCGAATGCCAATGTCATACACAGGGATGTTGTATTGTCTTGAAATGTACTTGCCTTTATCCAAAACTAGAATCTCTGATGAATCTATGGGACACACATGAAAAATATTCTGCAAAGGAAAAAAGCTTTATTTATCGTACTGTGCTTACTTTTCAGCCAGACCTGCATTTTTCTCTAAAACTTATACAATTACTGAGTATGCAAGAAGCATTAGGAGAGACTAAGTCTATTGAGAAGAAAACTGGAAGCGAAGGTCAGCAATCATTTTCTACTTTGAATCATCTCTTTCATAAAGAGGTCAATTCTCCTAAATTCCAGAATGAATGGAATTCAATACAGCAAAGTAAAATGCTTTAATTACATAAAATAAATATCTTGATGGACCTTCCACCATCTGTTTTAGTGACTTCAATTATAAAAAAAACCCTAAATTCAAGAAAAAATATATCAATAGCTAAAATTGAGATATTTTTCCATCTATTACTTTGATTTTCCTGACCCATTTTTGAGAATTGTCAGCATTCTAGATCAAGAATTCCAAATTATTTCTTGAAGAGAGTGAGATTCCTCCCAAGTCATTTAACATGCTTACTAATCAATAAAGATATGAAAAAACAAAAAAAACATATTTATGAAGCAAGCAACTTATATTATAACACTGATTTTGAGAAAAGGTTGCTGCTTGCTAAGAAAATTTTATTATTATAAAACATTTTCTGTCATTTGTATTTCTTCATTTTCCCTTCTAGATTATCTGTGTAGCCTTGTAAACACATCATAATCCAAAGCAGTTGAGCTTTATCGATAAAATGTAAATCAACGCAAGAGAGCCAACTGCATAAATAAAACAAAAGTGTACCGGGCTTCCCTGGTGGAGCAGTGGTTGAGAGCCTGCCTGCCGATGCAGGGGACACGGCTTCGTGCCCCGGTCCGGGAAGATCCCACATGCTGCGGAGCGGCTAGGCCTGTGAGCCATGGCCGCTGAGCCTGCGTGTCCGGAGCCTGTGCTCCACAATGGGAGAGGCCACAAGAGTGAGAGGCCCGTGTACCGAAAAAAAAAAAAAAAAAGCATACCACCATCATCCCAAGCAGACTACAAAATAGCAAGCAGATTATAAAATAATAGTCTAAAAGCCTGCTTTTTTAAATATATATCTAAATGCATTGAATATCTTATATAAAAAGCCAAGAGACAGAGATGAAACAAAATATTAAAAGTAAACATCTCCTTCCCCAAAACCCTAACTCCCTTCCAGTCATGAGGAGAACATCACACAAACCCAAGTTGAGGGACAGTCTATGAAATACGTGAACCAGGACTCTTCAAAATTGTCATTAAGAAAAGGAAAGTCTGGGACTTTCCTGGTGGTGCAGTGGTTAAGAATCCGTCTGCCAATGCAGGGGACACAGGTTCCAGCCCTGGTCCGGGAAGATCCCACGTGCTGCAGAGCAACTAAGCCCGGACATCACAACTACTGAGCCTGCGCTGTACAGCCCGCGAGCCACAACTACTGAGGCCACACGTAGCAACTACTGAAGCCCGCAAACTCTAGGGCCTGTGTGCCGCAACTACTGAGCCCAGGTGCTGCAATTACTGAAGCCCGCACACTTAGAGCCCGTGTTCCACAACAAGAGAAGCCACCACAATGAGAAGTCCGCACACCACAACAAAGAGTAGCCCCCACTTGCCACAACCAGAGAAAGCCCGCGGGCAACAACAAAGACCCAACACAGCCAAATATAAACAATAATAAAAATAAATAAATAAAGGCATCATCACAAAAAAACAAATGAGGAAATATTTTTTTTAAAAAAAGAATAACTGGTGGGGCCGTGGTTAAGAATCCGCCTGCCAGTGCATGGGACACGGGTTTGAGCCCTGGTCCGGGAAGATCCCACATGCTTCACAGCAACTAAGCCCGTGAGCCACAACTGCTCAGCCTGTGCTTCTCGAGCCTGTGCTCTGCAACAAGAGGGGCTACGGCAGTGAGAGGCCCAGGCACCACGATGAGGAGTGCCCCTGCTCGCCACAACTAGAGAAGGCCTTCGCACAGAAAAGAAGACCGAACACAGCCAAAAATAAATAAAAAATAAATAAAAATAAATACATTTAAAAGGAAAACCTATACATTTCCCTTTCTGCAAATGTCGGTTTTCCAGGCAAGAGTAGAGCCTCAGAAAGAATGTCTGCAAACAGGACAATCACTAGTTCACTAAGTACAAAATGTAGGATACTTTTGAAGAATCCCATCACAGCTAGATAACTGGTCCAGAACCAAAAGTAAATACTGGAAGAAAAATGAAATCAACAGTGTACCACAGAGGTGGTAGGCAGACTGGCCTGGACTAAGACATCTTCAGTAATAGATAATAAGGGTGCTGATTTGTAAGCATCATTCTCGTCCCACTGTGGACTTCCTTCTGCGACAGTATAAGGATACCACCAGATCATCTTCAAATCAAGTCATGAAATGTACTTTTATATTTTTAAAAATCAATTCTTGTCCTTAAATTAACTTTTCTTCTTAGTTTAGTCATGGTCCTCTATTACTTCTAAAACATTAACTCTTTTTGATTAGAAACAGACTTCCAAATATAAAAATAAACTGTGATCAAACAGCAGGAACAAACAGTAGTAACTGACATTTCTTCAATCTAAACTGAAGATGATTTCTGTATCTCTGTCTTTTCCATTTGTCTCCATTAGGGGAAAAAAATTATGTACCTCCTAATTAACTTGGCTGGAATGAATCAGACTGCATTTGTAAAAGTTTCAGAAGACCAATGAGCTGTGCTAAACAGTACCACTATCCACCTGAGCAGAAATTACTATCCATAAGTTTCTTTACATAACTAACAAAACAAAAATTTAAACAAAAGAAGAACTACTAGAAAAAAATTAGAGATTCATTTTTTAAGTCAGGAATTTGCCTTTAGTCAGTAATTTGCCTCATACATTATCATTTTCCCTGTGGAAACCCAATTATTATCCTGAAAACAAGACCACTTTAGAAAGCAAATGCATTGTGACAAAAGAAAGAAAAGGCAGATTGATACATTATTAAAATAACTCACACGCCATACCCTGAGGAGTAAGGAAGCCATGGCAGAGCAGGCCCCCTTCTCCTCAATGGACAGCACAGCTGTGGGGAAGACACTGCAGCTAGCAGAAGCGTGTCACACTTCCTCAGGGAGGAAGCAAGTTACAGACCACTCTAGAGAGGGCGCCCATAAACTGATGGCCACGCTCATTACCCAACGTCCAGGCTACCCACAGGCTGACTGCAACCCAACTTTCCCACCATTCCAACAAAGGCCCCAGGAACCGTCAGGCCTCTGAGGCTCTGCCAATGCCCTTCCCTCTACCCAAATATCCTTTCCCTCCTCTCTCGGACCTCAATCCTGCCCAGCTCTAAATGAACACACCAAGGCCTATTTCCCTAAGAATGCCTCTCTCAAAACCAAAATTACTTCCTCTACAATGATCTGCCTCTTACTCATCCATCATTATCTTGGATTAAATACATCATGTAAGATGCCTTATCTGACCAACACAACTAGTTTAGAAATAAGAGTCATGTTTTAGACCATCTATGACATGACATGACAACCATTCAGCTCACTAAAACCATTCAATAAATACTCTAATTGAATTTCCCAAAGAGTTGACCTAAAATAACCTAAATGCCAAGCATTCCAAGAACCGTCCTCAACCAAATTCACTTCTCATTCGAATGCCAATGTCATACACAGGGATGTTGTATTGTCTTGAAATGTACTTGCCTTTATCCAAAACTAGAATCTCTGATGAATCTATGGGACACACATGAAAAATATTCTGCAAAGTCAAAAAGCTTTATTTATCGTACTGTGCTTACTTTTCAGCCAGACCTGCATTTTTCTCTAAAACTTATACAATTACTGAGTATGCAAGAAGCATTAGGAGAGACTAAGTCTATTGAGAAGAAAACTGGAAGCGAAGGTCAGCAATCATTTTCTACTTTGAATCATCTCTTTCATAAAGAGGTCAATTCTCCTAAATTCCAGAATGAATGGAATTCAATACAGCAAAGTAAAATGCTTTAATTACATAAAATAAATATCTTGATGGACCTTCCACCATCTGTTTTAGTGACTTCAATTATAAAAAAAACCCTAAATTCAAGAAAAAATATATCAATAGCTAAAATTGAGATATTTTTCCATCTATTACTTTGATTTTCCTGACCCATTTTTGAGAATTGTCAGCATTCTAGATCAAGAATTCCAAATTATTTCTTGAAGAGAGTGAGATTCCTCCCAAGTCATTTAACATGCTTACTAATCAATAAAGATATGAAAAAACAAAAAAAACATATTTATGAAGCAAGCAACTTATATTATAACACTGATTTTGAGAAAAGGTTGCTGCTTGCTAAGAAAATTTTATTATTATAAAACATTTTCTGTCATTTGTATTTCTTCATTTTCCCTTCTAGATTACCTGTGTAGCCTTGTAAACACATCATAATCCAAAGCAGTTGAGCTTTATCAATAAAATGTAAATCAACGCAAGAGAGCCAACTGCATAAATAAAACAAAAGTGTACCGGGCTTCCCTGGTGGAGCAGTGGTTGAGAGCCTGCCTGCCGATGCAGGGGACACGGCTTCGTGCCCCGGTCCGGGAAGATCCCACATGCTGCGGAGCGGCTAGGCCTGTGAGCCATGGCCGCTGAGCCTGCGTGTCCGGAGCCTGTGCTCCACAATGGGAGAGGCCACAAGAGTGAGAGGCCCGTGTACCGAAAAAAAAAAAAAAAAAGCATACCACCATCATCCCAAGCAGACTACAAAATAGCAAGCAGATTATGAAATAATAGTCTAAAAGCCTGCTTTTTTAAATATATATCTAAATGCATTGAATATCTTATATAAAAAGCCAAGAGACAGAGATGAAACAAAATATTAAAAGTAAACATCTCCTTCCCCAAAACCCTAACTCCCTTCCAGTCATGAGGAGAACATCACACAAACCCAAGTTGAGGGACAGTCTATGAAATACGTGAACCAGGACTCTTCAAAATTGTCATTAAGAAAAGGAAAGTCTGGGACTTTCCTGGTGGTGCAGTGGTTAAGAATCCGTCTGCCAATGCAGGGGACACAGGTTCCAGCCCTGGTCCGGGAAGATCCCACGTGCTGCAGAGCAACTAAGCCCGGACATCACAACTACTGAGCCTGCGCTGTACAGCCCGCGAGCCACAACTACTGAGGCCACACGTAGCAACTACTGAAGCCCGCAAACTCTAGGGCCTGTGTGCCGCAACTACTGAGCCCAGGTGCTGCAATTACTGAAGCCCGCACACTTAGAGCCCGTGTTCCACAACAAGAGAAGCCACCACAATGAGAAGTCCGCACACCACAACAAAGAGTAGCCCCCACTTGCCACAACCAGAGAAAGCCCGCGGGCAACAACAAAGACCCAACACAGCCAAATATAAACAATAATAAAAATAAATAAATAAAGGCATCATCACAAAAAAACAAATGAGGAAATATTTTTTTTAAAAAAAGAATAACTGGTGGGGCCGTGGTTAAGAATCCGCCTGCCAGTGCATGGGACACGGGTTTGAGCCCTGGTCCGGGAAGATCCCACATGCTTCACAGCAACTAAGCCCGTGAGCCACAACTGCTCAGCCTGTGCTTCTCGAGCCTGTGCTCTGCAACAAGAGGGGCTACGGCAGTGAGAGGCCCAGGCACCACGATGAGGAGTGCCCCTGCTCGCCACAACTAGAGAAGGCCTTCGCACAGAAAAGAAGACCGAACACAGCCAAAAATAAATAAAAAATAAATAAAAATAAATACATTTAAAAGGAAAACCTATACATTTCCCTTTCTGCAAATGTCGGTTTTCCAGGCAAGAGTAGAGCCTCAGAAAGAATGTCTGCAAACAGGACAATCACTAGTTCACTAAGTACAAAATGTAGGATACTTTTGAAGAATCCCATCACAGCTAGATAACTGGTCCAGAACCAAAAGTAAATACTGGAAGAAAAATGAAATCAACAGTGTACCACAGAGGTGGTAGGCAGACTGGCCTGGACTAAGACATCTTCAGTAATAGATAATAAGGGTGCTGATTTGTAAGCATCATTCTCGTCCCACTGTGGACTTCCTTCTGCGACAGTATAAGGATACCACCAGATCATCTTCAAATCAAGTCATGAAATGTACTTTTATATTTTTAAAAATCAATTCTTGTCCTTAAATTAACTTTTCTTCTTAGTTTAGTCATGGTCCTCTATTACTTCTAAAACATTAACTCTTTTTGATTAGAAACAGACTTCCAAATATAAAAATAAACTGTGATCAAACAGCAGGAACAAACAGTAGTAACTGACATTTCTTCAATCTAAACTGAAGATGATTTCTGTATCTCTGTCTTTTCCATTTGTCTCCATTAGGGGAAAAAAATTATGTACCTCCTAATTAACTTGGCTGGAATGAATCAGACTGCATTTGTAAAAGTTTCAGAAGACCAATGAGCTGTGCTAAACAGTACCACTATCCACCTGAGCAGAAATTACTATCCATAAGTTTCTTTACATAACTAACAAAACAAAAATTTAAACAAAAGAAGAACTACTAGAAAAAAATTAGAGATTCATTTTTTAAGTCAGGAATTTGCCTTTAGTCAGTAATTTGCCTCATACATTATCATTTTCCCTGTGGAAACCCAATTATTATCCTGAAAACAAGACCACTTTAGAAAGCAAAGGCATTGTGACAAAAGAAAGAAAAGGCAGATTGATACATTATTAAAATAACTCACACGCCATACCCTGAGGAGTAAGGAAGCCATGGCAGAGCAGGCCCCCTTCTCCTCCATGGACAGCACAGCTGTGGGGAAGACACTGCAGCTAGCACAAGCGTGTCACACTTCCTCAGGGAGGAAGCAAGTTACAGACCACTCTAGAGAGGGCGCCCATAAACTGATGGCCACGCTCATTACCCAACGTCCAGGCTACCCACAGGCTGACTGCAACCCAACTTTCCCACCATTCCCACAAAGGCCCCAGGAACCGTCAGGCCTCTGAGGCTCTGCCAATGCCCTTCCCTCTACCCAAATATCCTTTCCCTCCTCTCTCGGACCTCAATCCTGCCCAGCTCTAAATGAACACACCAAGGCCTATTTCCCTAAGAATGCCTCTCTCAAAACCAAAATTACTTCCTCTACAATGATCTGCCTCTTACTCATCCATCATTATCTTGGATTAAATACATCATGTAAGATGCCTTATCTGACCAACACAACTAGTTTAGAAATAAGAGTCATGTTTTAGACCATCTATGACATGACATGACAACCATTCAGCTCACTAAAACCATTCAATAAATACTCTAATTGAATTGCCCAAAGAGTTGACCTAAAATAACCTAAATGCCAAGCATTCCAAGAACCGTCCTCAACCAAATTCACTTCTCATTCGAATGCCAATGTCATACACAGGGATGTTGTATTGTCTTGAAATGTACTTGCCTTTATCCAAAACTAGAATCTCTGATGAATCTATGGGACACACATGAAAAATATTCTGCAAAGGAAAAAAGCTTTATTTATCGTACTGTGCTTACTTTTCAGCCAGACCTGCATTTTTCTCTAAAACTTATACAATTACTGAGTATGCAAGAAGCATTAGGAGAGACTAAGTCTATTGAGAAGAAAACTGGAAGCGAAGGTCAGCAATCATTTTCTACTTTGAATCATCTCTTTCATAAAGAGGTCAATTCTCCTAAATTCCAGAATGAATGGAATTCAATACAGCAAAGTAAAATGCTTTAATTACATAAAATAAATATCTTGATGGACCTTCCACCATCTGTTTTAGTGACTTCAATTATAAAAAAAACCCTAAATTCAAGAAAAAATATATCAATAGCTAAAATTGAGATATTTTTCCATCTATTACTTTGATTTTCCTGACCCATTTTTGAGAATTGTCAGCATTCTAGATCAAGAATTCCAAATTATTTCTTGAAGAGAGTGAGATTCCTCCCAAGTCATTTAACATGCTTACTAATCAATAAAGATATGAAAAAACAAAAAAAACATATTTATGAAGCAAGCAACTTATATTATAACACTGATTTTGAGAAAAGGTTGCTGCTTGCTAAGAAAATTTTATTATTATAAAACATTTTCTGTCATTTGTATTTCTTCATTTTCCCTTCTAGATTATCTGTGTAGCCTTGTAAACACATCATAATCCAAAGCAGTTGAGCTTTATCGATAAAATGTAAATCAACGCAAGAGAGCCAACTGCATAAATAAAACAAAAGTGTACCGGGCTTCCCTGGTGGAGCAGTGGTTGAGAGCCTGCCTGCCGATGCAGGGGACACGGCTTCGTGCCCCGGTCCGGGAAGATCCCACATGCTGCGGAGCGGCTAGGCCTGTGAGCCATGGCCGCTGAGCCTGCGTGTCCGGAGCCTGTGCTCCACGATGGGAGAGGCCACAAGAGTGAGAGGCCCGTGTACCGAAAAAAAAAAAAAAAAAGCATACCACCATCATCCCAAGCAGACTACAAAATAGCAAGCAGATTATGAAATAATAGTCTAAAAGCCTGCTTTTTTAAATATATATCTAAATGCATTGAATATCTTATATAAAAAGCCAAGAGACAGAGATGAAACAAAATATTAAAAGTAAACATCTCCTTCCCCAAAACCCTAACTCCCTTCCAGTCATGAGGAGAACATCACACAAACCCAAGTTGAGGGACAGTCTATGAAATACGTGAACCAGGACTCTTCAAAATTGTCATTAAGAAAAGGAAAGTCTGGGACTTTCCTGGTGGTGCAGTGGTTAAGAATCCGTCTGCCAATGCAGGGGACACAGGTTCCAGCCCTGGTCCGGGAAGATCCCACGTGCTGCAGAGCAACTAAGCCCGGACATCACAACTACTGAGCCTGCGCTGTACAGCCCGCGAGCCACAACTACTGAGGCCACACGTAGCAACTACTGAAGCCCGCAAACTCTAGGGCCTGTGTGCCGCAACTACTGAGCCCAGGTGCTGCAATTACTGAAGCCCGCACACTTAGAGCCCGTGTTCCACAACAAGAGAAGCCACCACAATGAGAAGTCCGCACACCACAACAAAGAGTAGCCCCCACTTGCCACAACCAGAGAAAGCCCGCGGGCAACAACAAAGACCCAACACAGCCAAATATAAACAATAATAAAAATAAATAAATAAAGGCATCATCACAAAAAAACAAATGAGGAAATATTTTTTTTAAAAAAAGAATAACTGGTGGGGCCGTGGTTAAGAATCCGCCTGCCAGTGCATGGGACACGGGTTTGAGCCCTGGTCCGGGAAGATCCCACATGCTTCACAGCAACTAAGCCCGTGAGCCACAACTGCTCAGCCTGTGCTTCTCGAGCCTGTGCTCTGCAACAAGAGGGGCTACGGCAGTGAGAGGCCCAGGCACCACGATGAGGAGTGCCCCTGCTCGCCACAACTAGAGAAGGCCTTCGCACAGAAAAGAAGACCGAACACAGCCAAAAATAAATAAAAAATAAATAAAAATAAATACATTTAAAAGGAAAACCTATACATTTCCCTTTCTGCAAATGTCGGTTTTCCAGGCAAGAGTAGAGCCTCAGAAAGAATGTCTGCAAACAGGACAATCACTAGTTCACTAAGTACAAAATGTAGGATACTTTTGAAGAATCCCATCACAGCTAGATAACTGGTCCAGAACCAAAAGTAAATACTGGAAGAAAAATGAAATCAACAGTGTACCACAGAGGTGGTAGGCAGACTGGCCTGGACTAAGACATCTTCAGTAATAGATAATAAGGGTGCTGATTTGTAAGCATCATTCTCGTCCCACTGTGGACTTCCTTCTGCGACAGTATAAGGATACCACCAGATCATCTTCAAATCAAGTCATGAAATGTACTTTTATATTTTTAAAAATCAATTCTTGTCCTTAAATTAACTTTTCTTCTTAGTTTAGTCATGGTCCTCTATTACTTCTAAAACATTAACTCTTTTTGATTAGAAACAGACTTCCAAATATAAAAATAAACTGTGATCAAACAGCAGGAACAAACAGTAGTAACTGACATTTCTTCAATCTAAACTGAAGATGATTTCTGTATCTCTGTCTTTTCCATTTGTCTCCATTAGGGGAAAAAAATTATGTACCTCCTAATTAACTTGGCTGGAATGAATCAGACTGCATTTGTAAAAGTTTCAGAAGACCAATGAGCTGTGCTAAACAGTACCACTATCCACCTGAGCAGAAATTACTATCCATAAGTTTCTTTACATAACTAACAAAACAAAAATTTAAACAAAAGAAGAACTACTAGAAAAAAATTAGAGATTCATTTTTTAAGTCAGGAATTTGCCTTTAGTCAGTAATTTGCCTCATACATTATCATTTTCCCTGTGGAAACCCAATTATTATCCTGAAAACAAGACCACTTTAGAAAGCAAAGGCATTGTGACAAAAGAAAGAAAAGGCAGATTGATACATTATTAAAATAACTCACACGCCATACCCTGAGGAGTAAGGAAGCCATGGCAGAGCAGGCCCCCTTCTCCTCCATGGACAGCACAGCTGTGGGGAAGACACTGCAGCTAGCAGAAGCGTGTCACACTTCCTCAGGGAGGAAGCAAGTTACAGACCACTCTAGAGAGGGCGCCCATAAACTGATGGCCACGCTCATTACCCAACGTCCAGGCTACCCACAGGCTGACTGCAACCCAACTTTCCCACCATTCCCACAAAGGCCCCAGGAACCGTCAGGCCTCTGAGGCTCTGCCAATGCCCTTCCCTCTACCCAAATATCCTTTCCCTCCTCTCTCGGACCTCAATCCTGCCCAGCTCTAAATGAACACACCAAGGCCTATTTCCCTAAGAATGCCTCTCTCAAAACCAAAATTACTTCCTCTACAATGATCTGCCTCTTACTCATCCATCATTATCTTGGATTAAATACATCATGTAAGATGCCTTATCTGACCAACACAACTAGTTTAGAAATAAGAGTCATGTTTTAGACCATCTATGACATGACATGACAACCATTCAGCTCACTAAAACCATTCAATAAATACTCTAATTGAATTTCCCAAAGAGTTGACCTAAAATAACCTAAATGCCAAGCATTCCAAGAACCGTCCTCAACCAAATTCACTTCTCATTCGAATGCCAATGTCATACACAGGGATGTTGTATTGTCTTGAAATGTACTTGCCTTTATCCAAAACTAGAATCTCTGATGAATCTATGGGACACACATGAAAAATATTCTGCAAAGTCAAAAAGCTTTATTTATCGTACTGTGCTTACTTTTCAGCCAGACCTGCATTTTTCTCTAAAACTTATACAATTACTGAGTATGCAAGAAGCATTAGGAGAGACTAAGTCTATTGAGAAGAAAACTGGAAGCGAAGGTCAGCAATCATTTTCTACTTTGAATCATCTCTTTCATAAAGAGGTCAATTCTCCTAAATTCCAGAATGAATGGAATTCAATACAGCAAAGTAAAATGCTTTAATTACATAAAATAAATATCTTGATGGACCTTCCACCATCTGTTTTAGTGACTTCAATTATAAAAAAACCCTAAATTCAAGAAAAAATATATCAATAGCTAAAATTGAGATATTTTTCCATCTATTACTTTGATTTTCCTGACCCATTTTTGAGAATTGTCAGCATTCTAGATCAAGAATTCCAAATTATTTCTTGAAGAGAGTGAGATTCCTCCCAAGTCATGTAACATGCTTACTAATCAATAAAGATATGAAAAAACAAAAAAAACATATTTATGAAGCAAGCAACTTATATTATAACACTGATTTTGAGAAAAGGTTGCTGCTTGCTAAGAAAATTTTATTATTATAAAACATTTTCTGTCATTTGTATTTCTTCATTTTCCCTTCTAGATTATCTGTGTAGCCTTGTAAACACATCATAATCCAAAGCAGTTGAGCTTTATCAATAAAATGTAAATCAACGCAAGAGAGCCAACTGCATAAATAAAACAAAAGTGTACCGGGCTTCCCTGGCGGAGCAGTGGTTGAGAGCCTGCCTGCCGATGCAGGGGACACGGCTTCGTGCCCCGGTCCGGGAAGATCCCACATGCTGCGGAGCGGCTAGGCCTGTGAGCCATGGCCGCTGAGCCTGCGTGTCCGGAGCCTGTGCTCCACAATGGGAGAGGCCACAAGAGTGAGAGGCCCGTGTACCGAAAAAAAAAAAAAAAAAAGCATACCACCATCATCCCAAGCAGACTACAAAATAGCAAGCAGATTATGAAATAATAGTCTAAAAGCCTGCTTTTTTAAATATATATCTAAATGCATTGAATATCTTATATAAAAAGCCAAGAGACAGAGATGAAACAAAATATTAAAAGTAAACATCTCCTTCCCCAAAACCCTAACTCCCTTCCAGTCATGAGGAGAACATCACACAAACCCAAGTTGAGGGACAGTCTATGAAATACGTGAACCAGGACTCTTCAAAATTGTCATTAAGAAAAGGAAAGTCTGGGACTTTCCTGGTGGTGCAGTGGTTAAGAATCCGTCTGCCAATGCAGGGGACACAGGTTCCAGCCCTGGTCCGGGAAGATCCCACGTGCTGCAGAGCAACTAAGCCCGGACATCACAACTACTGAGCCTGCGCTGTACAGCCCGCGAGCCACAACTACTGAGGCCACACGTAGCAACTACTGAAGCCCGCAAACTCTAGGGCCTGTGTGCCGCAACTACTGAGCCCAGGTGCTGCAATTACTGAAGCCCGCACACTTAGAGCCCGTGTTCCACAACAAGAGAAGCCACCACAATGAGAAGTCCGCACACCACAACAAAGAGTAGCCCCCACTTGCCACAACCAGAGAAAGCCCGCGGGCAACAACAAAGACCCAACACAGCCAAATATAAACAATAATAAAAATAAATAAATAAAGGCATCATCACAAAAAAACAAATGAGGAAATAATTTTTTTAAAAAAAGAATAACTGGTGGGGCCGTGGTTAAGAATCCGCCTGCCAGTGCATGGGACACGGGTTTGAGCCCTGGTCCGGGAAGATCCCACATGCTTCACAGCAACTAAGCCCGTGAGCCACAACTGCTCAGCCTGTGCTTCTCGAGCCTGTGCTCTGCAACAAGAGGGGCTACGGCAGTGAGAGGCCCAGGCACCACGATGAGGAGTGCCCCTGCTCGCCACAACTAGAGAAGGCCTTCGCACAGAAAAGAAGACCGAACACAGCCAAAAATAAATAAAAAATAAATAAAAATAAATACATTTAAAAGGAAAACCTATACATTTCCCTTTCTGCAAATGTCGGTTTTCCAGGCAAGAGTAGAGCCTCAGAAAGAATGTCTGCAAACAGGACAATCACTAGTTCACTAAGTACAAAATGTAGGATACTTTTGAAGAATCCCATCACAGCTAGATAACTGGTCCAGAACCAAAAGTAAATACTGGAAGAAAAATGAAATCAACAGTGTACCACAGAGGTGGTAGGCAGACTGGCCTGGACTAAGACATCTTCAGTAATAGATAATAAGGGTGCTGATTTGTAAGCATCATTCTCGTCCCACTGTGGACTTCCTTCTGCGACAGTATAAGGATACCACCAGATCATCTTCAAATCAAGTCATGAAATGTACTTTTATATTTTTAAAAATCAATTCTTGTCCTTAAATTAACTTTTCTTCTTAGTTTAGTCATGGTCCTCTATTACTTCTAAAACATTAACTCTTTTTGATTAGAAACAGACTTCCAAATATAAAAATAAACTGTGATCAAACAGCAGGAACAAACAGTAGTAACTGACATTTCTTCAATCTAAACTGAAGATGATTTCTGTATCTCTGTCTTTTCCATTTGTCTCCATTAGGGGAAAAAAATTATGTACCTCCTAATTAACTTGGCTGGAATGAATCAGACTGCATTTGTAAAAGTTTCAGAAGACCAATGAGCTGTGCTAAACAGTACCACTATCCACCTGAGCAGAAATTACTATCCATAAGTTTCTTTACATAACTAACAAAACAAAAATTTAAACAAAAGAAGAACTACTAGAAAAAAATTAGAGATTCATTTTTTAAGTCAGGAATTTGCCTTTAGTCAGTAATTTGCCTCATACATTATCATTTTCCCTGTGGAAACCCAATTATTATCCTGAAAACAAGACCACTTTAGAAAGCAAAGGCATTGTGACAAAAGAAAGAAAAGGCAGATTGATACATTATTAAAATAACTCACACGCCATACCCTGAGGAGTAAGGAAGCCATGGCAGAGCAGGCCCCCTTCTCCTCCATGGACAGCACAGCTGTGGGGAAGACACTGCAGCTAGCACAAGCGTGTCACACTTCCTCAGGGAGGAAGCAAGTTACAGACCACTCTAGAGAGGGCGCCCATAAACTGATGGCCACGCTCATTACCCAACGTCCAGGCTACCCACAGGCTGACTGCAACCCAACTTTCCCACCATTCCCACAAAGGCCCCAGGAACCGTCAGGCCTCTGAGGCTCTGCCAATGCCCTTCCCTCTACCCAAATATCCTTTCCCTCCTCTCTCGGACCTCAATCCTGCCCAGCTCTAAATGAACACACCAAGGCCTATTTCCCTAAGAATGCCTCTCTCAAAACCAAAATTACTTCCTCTACAATGATCTGCCTCTTACTCATCCATCATTATCTTGGATTAAATACATCATGTAAGATGCCTTATCTGACCAACACAACTAGTTTAGAAATAAGAGTCATGTTTTAGACCATCTATGACATGACATGACAACCATTCAGCTCACTAAAACCATTCAATAAATACTCTAATTGAATTTCCCAAAGAGTTGACCTAAAATAACCTAAATGCCAAGCATTCCAAGAACCGTCCTCAACCAAATTCACTTCTCATTCGAATGCCAATGTCATACACAGGGATGTTGTATTGTCTTGAAATGTACTTGCCTTTATCCAAAACTAGAATCTCTGATGAATCTATGGGACACACATGTAAAATATTCTGCAAAGGAAAAAAGCTTTATTTATCGTACTGTGCTTAATTTTCAGCCAGACCTGCATTTTTCTCTAAAACTTATACAATTACTGAGTATGCAAGAAGCATTAGGAGAGACTAAGTCTATTGAGAAGAAAACTGGAAGCGAAGGTCAGCAATCATTTTCTACTTTGAATCATCTCTTTCATAAAGAGGTCAATTCTCCTAAATTCCAGAATGAATGGAATTCAATACAGCAAAGTAAAATGCTTTAATTACATAAAATAAATATCTTGATGGACCTTCCACCATCTGTTTTAGTGACTTCAATTATAAAAAAAACCCTAAATTCAAGAAAAAATATATCAATAGCTAAAATTGAGATATTTTTCCATCTATTACTTTGATTTTCCTGACCCATTTTTGAGAATTGTCAGCATTCTAGATCAAGAATTCCAAATTATTTCTTGAAGAGAGTGAGATTCCTCCCAAGTCATGTAACATGCTTACTAATCAATAAAGATATGAAAAAACAAAAAAAACATATTTATGAAGCAAGCAACTTATATTATAACACTGATTTTGAGAAAAGGTTGCTGCTTGCTAAGAAAATTTTATTATTATAAAACATTTTCTGTCATTTGTATTTCTTCATTTTCCCTTCTAGATTATCTGTGTAGCCTTGTAAACACATCATAATCCAAAGCAGTTGAGCTTTATCAATAAAATGTAAATCAACGCAAGAGAGCCAACTGCATAAATAAAACAAAAGTGTACCGGGCTTCCCTGGCGGAGCAGTGGTTGAGAGCCTGCCTGCCGATGCAGGGGACACGGCTTCGTGCCCCGGTCCGGGAAGATCCCACATGCTGCGGAGCGGCTAGGCCTGTGAGCCATGGCCGCTGAGCCTGCGTGTCCGGAGCCTGTGCTCCACGATGGGAGAGGCCACAAGAGTGAGAGGCCCGTGTACCGAAAAAAAAAAAAAAAAAGCATACCACCATCATCCCAAGCAGACTACAAAATAGCAAGCAGATTATGAAATAATAGTCTAAAAGCCTGCTTTTTTAAATATATATCTAAATGCATTGAATATCTTATATAAAAAGCCAAGAGACAGAGATGAAACAAAATATTAAAAGTAAACATCTCCTTCCCCAAAACCCTAACTCCCTTCCAGTCATGAGGAGAACATCACACAAACCCAAGTTGAGGGACAGTCTATGAAATACGTGAACCAGGACTCTTCAAAATTGTCATTAAGAAAAGGAAAGTCTGGGACTTTCCTGGTGGTGCAGTGGTTAAGAATCCGTCTGCCAATGCAGGGGACACAGGTTCCAGCCCTGGTCCGGGAAGATCCCACGTGCTGCAGAGCAACTAAGCCCGGACATCACAACTACTGAGCCTGCGCTGTACAGCCCGCGAGCCACAACTACTGAGGCCACACGTAGCAACTACTGAAGCCCGCAAACTCTAGGGCCTGTGTGCCGCAACTACTGAGCCCAGGTGCTGCAATTACTGAAGCCCGCACACTTAGAGCCCGTGTTCCACAACAAGAGAAGCCACCACAACGAGAAGTCCGCACACCACAACAAAGAGTAGCCCCCACTTGCCACAACCAGAGAAAGCCCGCGGGCAACAACAAAGACCCAACACAGCCAAATATAAACAATAATAAAAATAAATAAATAAAGGCATCATCACAAAAAAACAAATGAGGAAATATTTTTTTTAAAAAAAGAATAACTGGTGGGGCCGTGGTTAAGAATCCGCCTGCCAGTGCATGGGACACGGGTTTGAGCCCTGGTCCGGGAAGATCCCACATGCTTCACAGCAACTAAGCCCGTGAGCCACAACTGCTCAGCCTGTGCTTCTCGAGCCTGTGCTCTGCAACAAGAGGGGCTACGGCAGTGAGAGGCCCAGGCACCACGATGAGGAGTGCCCCTGCTCGCCACAACTAGAGAAGGCCTTCGCACAGAAAAGAAGACCGAACACAGCCAAAAATAAATAAAAAATAAATAAAAATAAATACATTTAAAAGGAAAACCTATACATTTCCCTTTCTGCAAATGTCGGTTTTCCAGGCAAGAGTAGAGCCTCAGAAAGAATGTCTGCAAACAGGACAATCACTAGTTCACTAAGTACAAAATGTAGGATACTTTTGAAGAATCCCATCACAGCTAGATAACTGGTCCAGAACCAAAAGTAAATACTGGAAGAAAAATGAAATCAACAGTGTACCACAGAGGTGGTAGGCAGACTGGCCTGGACTAAGACATCTTCAGTAATAGATAATAAGGGTGCTGATTTGTAAGCATCATTCTCGTCCCACTGTGGACTTCCTTCTGCGACAGTATAAGGATACCACCAGATCATCTTCAAATCAAGTCATGAAATGTACTTTTATATTTTTAAAAATCAATTCTTGTCCTTAAATTAACTTTTCTTCTTAGTTTAGTCATGGTCCTCTATTACTTCTAAAACATTAACTCTTTTTGATTAGAAACAGACTTCCAAATATAAAAATAAACTGTGATCAAACAGCAGGAACAAACAGTAGTAACTGACATTTCTTCAATCTAAACTGAAGATGATTTCTGTATCTCTGTCTTTTCCATTTGTCTCCATTAGGGGAAAAAAATTATGTACCTCCTAATTAACTTGGCTGGAATGAATCAGACTGCATTTGTAAAAGTTTCAGAAGACCAATGAGCTGTGCTAAACAGTACCACTATCCACCTGAGCAGAAATTACTATCCATAAGTTTCTTTACATAACTAACAAAACAAAAATTTAAACAAAAGAAGAACTACTAGAAAAAAATTAGAGATTCATTTTTTAAGTCAGGAATTTGCCTTTAGTCAGTAATTTGCCTCATACATTATCATTTTCCCTGTGGAAACCCAATTATTATCCTGAAAACAAGACCACTTTAGAAAGCAAAGGCATTGTGACAAAAGAAAGAAAAGGCAGATTGATACATTATTAAAATAACTCACACGCCATACCCTGAGGAGTAAGGAAGCCATGGCAGAGCAGGCCCCCTTCTCCTCAATGGACAGCACAGCTGTGGGGAAGACACTGCAGCTAGCAGAAGCGTGTCACACTTCCTCAGGGAGGAAGCAAGTTACAGACCACTCTAGAGAGGGCGCCCATAAACTGATGGCCACGCTCATTACCCAACGTCCAGGCTACCCACGGGCTGACTGCAACCCAACTTTCCCACCATTCCCACAAAGGCCCCAGGAACCGTCAGGCCTCTGAGGCTCTGCCAATGCCCTTCCCTCTACCCAAATATCCTTTCCCTCCTCTCTCGGACCTCAATCCTGCCCAGCTCTAAATGAACACACCAAGGCCTATTTCCCTAAGAATGCCTCTCTCAAAACCAAAATTACTTCCTCTACAATGATCTGCCTCTTACTCATCCATCATTATCTTGGATTAAATACATCATGTAAGATGCCTTATCTGACCAACACAACTAGTTTAGAAATAAGAGTCATGTTTTAGACCATCTATGACATGACATGACAACCATTCAGCTCACTAAAACCATTCAATAAATACTCTAATTGAATTTCCCAAAGAGTTGACCTAAAATAACCTAAATGCCAAGCATTCCAAGAACCGTCCTCAACCAAATTCACTTCTCATTCGAATGCCAATGTCATACACAGGGATGTTGTATTGTCTTGAAATGTACTTGCCTTTATCCAAAACTAGAATCTCTGATGAATCTATGGGACACACATGAAAAATATTCTGCAAAGTCAAAAAGCTTTATTTATCGTACTGTGCTTACTTTTCAGCCAGACCTGCATTTTTCTCTAAAACTTATACAATTACTGAGTATGCAAGAAGCATTAGGAGAGACTAAGTCTATTGAGAAGAAAACTGGAAGCGAAGGTCAGCAATCATTTTCTACTTTGAATCATCTCTTTCATAAAGAGGTCAATTCTCCTAAATTCCAGAATGAATGGAATTCAATACAGCAAAGTAAAATGCTTTAATTACATAAAATAAATATCTTGATGGACCTTCCACCATCTGTTTTAGTGACTTCAATTATAAAAAAAACCCTAAATTCAAGAAAAAATATATCAATAGCTAAAATTGAGATATTTTTCCATCTATTACTTTGATTTTCCTGACCCATTTTTGAGAATTGTCAGCATTCTAGATCAAGAATTCCAAATTATTTCTTGAAGAGAGTGAGATTCCTCCCAAGTCATTTAACATGCTTACTAATCAATAAAGATATGAAAAAACAAAAAAAACATATTTATGAAGCAAGCAACTTATATTATAACACTGATTTTGAGAAAAGGTTGCTGCTTGCTAAGAAAATTTTATTATTATAAAACATTTTCTGTCATTTGTATTTCTTCATTTTCCCTTCTAGATTATCTGTGTAGCCTTGTAAACACATCATAATCCAAAGCAGTTGAGCTTTATCAATAAAATGTAAATCAACGCAAGAGAGCCAACTGCATAAATAAAACAAAAGTGTACCGGGCTTCCCTGGCGGAGCAGTGGTTGAGAGCCTGCCTGCCGATGCAGGGGACACGGCTTCGTGCCCCGGTCCGGGAAGATCCCACATGCCGCGGAGCGGCTAGGCCTGTGAGCCATGGCCGCTGAGCCTGCGTGTCCGGAGCCTGTGCTCCACAATGGGAGAGGCCACAAGAGTGAGAGGCCCGTGTACCGAAAAAAAAAAAAAAAAAAGCATACCACCATCATCCCAAGCAGACTACAAAATAGCAAGCAGATTATAAAATAATAGTCTAAAAGCCTGCTTTTTTAAATATATATCTAAATGCATTGAATATCTTATATAAAAAGCCAAGAGACAGAGATGAAACAAAATATTAAAAGTAAACATCTCCTTCCCCAAAACCCTAACTCCCTTCCAGTCATGAGGAGAACATCACACAAACCCAAGTTGAGGGACAGTCTATGAAATACGTGAACCAGGACTCTTCAAAATTGTCATTAAGAAAAGGAAAGTCTGGGACTTTCCTGGTGGTGCAGTGGTTAAGAATCCGTCTGCCAATGCAGGGGACACAGGTTCCAGCCCTGGTCCGGGAAGATCCCACGTGCTGCAGAGCAACTAAGCCCGGACATCACAACTACTGAGCCTGCGCTGTACAGCCCGCGAGCCACAACTACTGAGGCCACACGTAGCAACTACTGAAGCCCGCAAACTCTAGGGCCTGTGTGCCGCAACTACTGAGCCCAGGTGCTGCAATTACTGAAGCCCGCACACTTAGAGCCCGTGTTCCACAACAAGAGAAGCCACCACAACGAGAAGTCCGCACACCACAACAAAGAGTAGCCCCCACTTGCCACAACCAGAGAAAGCCCGCGGGCAACAACAAAGACCCAACACAGCCAAATATAAACAATAATAAAAATAAATAAATAAAGGCATCATCACAAAAAAACAAATGAGGAAATAATTTTTTTAAAAAAAGAATAACTGGTGGGGCCGTGGTTAAGAATCCGCCTGCCAGTGCATGGGACACGGGTTTGAGCCCTGGTCCGGGAAGATCCCACATGCTTCACAGCAACTAAGCCCGTGAGCCACAACTGCTCAGCCTGTGCTTCTCGAGCCTGTGCTCTGCAACAAGAGGGGCTACGGCAGTGAGAGGCCCAGGCACCACGATGAGGAGTGCCCCTGCTCGCCACAACTAGAGAAGGCCTTCGCACAGAAAAGAAGACCGAACACAGCCAAAAATAAATAAAAAATAAATAAAAATAAATACATTTAAAAGGAAAACCTATACATTTCCCTTTCTGCAAATGTCGGTTTTCCAGGCAAGAGTAGAGCCTCAGAAAGAATGTCTGCAAACAGGACAATCACTAGTTCACTAAGTACAAAATGTAGGATACTTTTGAAGAATCCCATCACAGCTAGATAACTGGTCCAGAACCAAAAGTAAATACTGGAAGAAAAATGAAATCAACAGTGTACCACAGAGGTGGTAGGCAGACTGGCCTGGACTAAGACATCTTCAGTAATAGATAATAAGGGTGCTGATTTGTAAGCATCATTCTCGTCCCACTGTGGACTTCCTTCTGCGACAGTATAAGGATACCACCAGATCATCTTCAAATCAAGTCATGAAATGTACTTTTATATTTTTAAAAATCAATTCTTGTCCTTAAATTAACTTTTCTTCTTAGTTTAGTCATGGTCCTCTATTACTTCTAAAACATTAACTCTTTTTGATTAGAAACAGACTTCCAAATATAAAAATAAACTGTGATCAAACAGCAGGAACAAACAGTAGTAACTGACATTTCTTCAATCTAAACTGAAGATGATTTCTGTATCTCTGTCTTTTCCATTTGTCTCCATTAGGGGAAAAAAATTATGTACCTCCTAATTAACTTGGCTGGAATGAATCAGACTGCATTTGTAAAAGTTTCAGAAGACCAATGAGCTGTGCTAAACAGTACCACTATCCACCTGAGCAGAAATTACTATCCATAAGTTTCTTTACATAACTAACAAAACAAAAATTTAAACAAAAGAAGAACTACTAGAAAAAAATTAGAGATTCATTTTTTAAGTCAGGAATTTGCCTTTAGTCAGTAATTTGCCTCATACATTATCATTTTCCCTGTGGAAACCCAATTATTATCCTGAAAACAAGACCACTTTAGAAAGCAAAGGCATTGTGACAAAAGAAAGAAAAGGCAGATTGATACATTATTAAAATAACTCACACGCCATACCCTGAGGAGTAAGGAAGCCATGGCAGAGCAGGCCCCCTTCTCCTCAATGGACAGCACAGCTGTGGGGAAGACACTGCAGCTAGCAGAAGCGTGTCACACTTCCTCAGGGAGGAAGCAAGTTACAGACCACTCTAGAGAGGGCGCCCATAAACTGATGGCCACGCTCATTACCCAACGTCCAGGCTACCCACAGGCTGACTGCAACCCAACTTTCCCACCATTCCCACAAAGGCCCCAGGAACCGTCAGGCCTCTGAGGCTCTGCCAATGCCCTTCCCTCTACCCAAATATCCTTTCCCTCCTCTCTCGGACCTCAATCCTGCCCAGCTCTAAATGAACACACCAAGGCCTATTTCCCTAAGAATGCCTCTCTCAAAACCAAAATTACTTCCTCTACAATGATCTGCCTCTTACTCATCCATCATTATCTTGGATTAAATACATCATGTAAGATGCCTTATCTGACCAACACAACTAGTTTAGAAATAAGAGTCATGTTTTAGACCATCTATGACATGACATGACAACCATTCAGCTCACTAAAACCATTCAATAAATACTCTAATTGAATTTCCCAAAGAGTTGACCTAAAATAACCTAAATGCCAAGCATTCCAAGAACCGTCCTCAACCAAATTCACTTCTCATTCGAATGCCAATGTCATACACAGGGATGTTGTATTGTCTTGAAATGTACTTGCCTTTATCCAAAACTAGAATCTCTGATGAATCTATGGGACACACATGAAAAATATTCTGCAAAGTCAAAAAGCTTTATTTATCGTACTGTGCTTACTTTTCAGCCAGACCTGCATTTTTCTCTAAAACTTATACAATTACTGAGTATGCAAGAAGCATTAGGAGAGACTAAGTCTATTGAGAAGAAAACTGGAAGCGAAGGTCAGCAATCATTTTCTACTTTGAATCATCTCTTTCATAAAGAGGTCAATTCTCCTAAATTCCAGAATGAATGGAATTCAATACAGCAAAGTAAAATGCTTTAATTACATAAAATAAATATCTTGATGGACCTTCCACCATCTGTTTTAGTGACTTCAATTATAAAAAAAACCCTAAATTCAAGAAAAAATATATCAATAGCTAAAATTGAGATATTTTTCCATCTATTACTTTGATTTTCCTGACCCATTTTTGAGAATTGTCAGCATTCTAGATCAAGAATTCCAAATTATTTCTTGAAGAGAGTGAGATTCCTCCCAAGTCATGTAACATGCTTACTAATCAATAAAGATATGAAAAAACAAAAAAAACATATTTATGAAGCAAGCAACTTATATTATAACACTGATTTTGAGAAAAGGTTGCTGCTTGCTAAGAAAATTTTATTATTATAAAACATTTTCTGTCATTTGTATTTCTTCATTTTCCCTTCTAGATTATCTGTGTAGCCTTGTAAACACATCATAATCCAAAGCAGTTGAGCTTTATCAATAAAATGTAAATCAACGCAAGAGAGCCAACTGCATAAATAAAACAAAAGTGTACCGGGCTTCCCTGGCGGAGCAGTGGTTGAGAGCCTGCCTGCCGATGCAGGGGACACGGCTTCGTGCCCCGGTCCGGGAAGATCCCACATGCCGCGGAGCGGCTAGGCCTGTGAGCCATGGCCGCTGAGCCTGCGTGTCCGGAGCCTGTGCTCCACAATGGGAGAGGCCACAAGAGTGAGAGGCCCGTGTACCGAAAAAAAAAAAAAAAAAAGCATACCACCATCATCCCAAGCAGACTACAAAATAGCAAGCAGATTATAAAATAATAGTCTAAAAGCCTGCTTTTTTAAATATATATCTAAATGCATTGAATATCTTATATAAAAAGCCAAGAGACAGAGATGAAACAAAATATTAAAAGTAAACATCTCCTTCCCCAAAACCCTAACTCCCTTCCAGTCATGAGGAGAACATCACACAAACCCAAGTTGAGGGACAGTCTATGAAATACGTGAACCAGGACTCTTCAAAATTGTCATTAAGAAAAGGAAAGTCTGGGACTTTCCTGGTGGTGCAGTGGTTAAGAATCCGTCTGCCAATGCAGGGGACACAGGTTCCAGCCCTGGTCCGGGAAGATCCCACGTGCTGCAGAGCAACTAAGCCCGGACATCACAACTACTGAGCCTGCGCTGTACAGCCCGCGAGCCACAACTACTGAGGCCACACGTAGCAACTACTGAAGCCCGCAAACTCTAGGGCCTGTGTGCCGCAACTACTGAGCCCAGGTGCTGCAATTACTGAAGCCCGCACACTTAGAGCCCGTGTTCCACAACAAGAGAAGCCACCACAACGAGAAGTCCGCACACCACAACAAAGAGTAGCCCCCACTTGCCACAACCAGAGAAAGCCCGCGGGCAACAACAAAGACCCAACACAGCCAAATATAAACAATAATAAAAATAAATAAATAAAGGCATCATCACAAAAAAACAAATGAGGAAATATTTTTTTTAAAAAAAGAATAACTGGTGGGGCCGTGGTTAAGAATCCGCCTGCCAGTGCATGGGACACGGGTTTGAGCCCTGGTCCGGGAAGATCCCACATGCTTCACAGCAACTAAGCCCGTGAGCCACAACTGCTCAGCCTGTGCTTCTCGAGCCTGTGCTCTGCAACAAGAGGGGCTACGGCAGTGAGAGGCCCAGGCACCACGATGAGGAGTGCCCCTGCTCGCCACAACTAGAGAAGGCCTTCGCACAGAAAAGAAGACCGAACACAGCCAAAAATAAATAAAAAATAAATAAAAATAAATACATTTAAAAGGAAAACCTATACATTTCCCTTTCTGCAAATGTCGGTTTTCCAGGCAAGAGTAGAGCCTCAGAAAGAATGTCTGCAAACAGGACAATCACTAGTTCACTAAGTACAAAATGTAGGATACTTTTGAAGAATCCCATCACAGCTAGATAACTGGTCCAGAACCAAAAGTAAATACTGGAAGAAAAATGAAATCAACAGTGTACCACAGAGGTGGTAGGCAGACTGGCCTGGACTAAGACATCTTCAGTAATAGATAATAAGGGTGCTGATTTGTAAGCATCATTCTCGTCCCACTGTGGACTTCCTTCTGCGACAGTATAAGGATACCACCAGATCATCTTCAAATCAAGTCATGAAATGTACTTTTATATTTTTAAAAATCAATTCTTGTCCTTAAATTAACTTTTCTTCTTAGTTTAGTCATGGTCCTCTATTACTTCTAAAACATTAACTCTTTTTGATTAGAAACAGACTTCCAAATATAAAAATAAACTGTGATCAAACAGCAGGAACAAACAGTAGTAACTGACATTTCTTCAATCTAAACTGAAGATGATTTCTGTATCTCTGTCTTTTCCATTTGTCTCCATTAGGGGAAAAAAATTATGTACCTCCTAATTAACTTGGCTGGAATGAATCAGACTGCATTTGTAAAAGTTTCAGAAGACCAATGAGCTGTGCTAAACAGTACCACTATCCACCTGAGCAGAAATTACTATCCATAAGTTTCTTTACATAACTAACAAAACAAAAATTTAAACAAAAGAAGAACTACTAGAAAAAAATTAGAGATTCATTTTTTAAGTCAGGAATTTGCCTTTAGTCAGTAATTTGCCTCATACATTATCATTTTCCCTGTGGAAACCCAATTATTATCCTGAAAACAAGACCACTTTAGAAAGCAAAGGCATTGTGACAAAAGAAAGAAAAGGCAGATTGATACATTATTAAAATAACTCACACGCCATACCCTGAGGAGTAAGGAAGCCATGGCAGAGCAGGCCCCCTTCTCCTCAATGGACAGCACAGCTGTGGGGAAGACACTGCAGCTAGCAGAAGCGTGTCACACTTCCTCAGGGAGGAAGCAAGTTACAGACCACTCTAGAGAGGGCGCCCATAAACTGATGGCCACGCTCATTACCCAACGTCCAGGCTACCCACGGGCTGACTGCAACCCAACTTTCCCACCATTCCCACAAAGGCCCCAGGAACCGTCAGGCCTCTGAGGCTCTGCCAATGCCCTTCCCTCTACCCAAATATCCTTTCCCTCCTCTCTCGGACCTCAATCCTGCCCAGCTCTAAATGAACACACCAAGGCCTATTTCCCTAAGAATGCCTCTCTCAAAACCAAAATTACTTCCTCTACAATGATCTGCCTCTTACTCATCCATCATTATCTTGGATTAAATACATCATGTAAGATGCCTTATCTGACCAACACAACTAGTTTAGAAATAAGAGTCATGTTTTAGACCATCTATGACATGACATGACAACCATTCAGCTCACTAAAACCATTCAATAAATACTCTAATTGAATTTCCCAAAGAGTTGACCTAAAATAACCTAAATGCCAAGCATTCCAAGAACCGTCCTCAACCAAATTCACTTCTCATTCGAATGCCAATGTCATACACAGGGATGTTGTATTGTCTTGAAATGTACTTGCCTTTATCCAAAACTAGAATCTCTGATGAATCTATGGGACACACATGAAAAATATTCTGCAAAGGAAAAAAGCTTTATTTATCGTACTGTGCTTACTTTTCAGCCAGACCTGCATTTTTCTCTAAAACTTATACAATTACTGAGTATGCAAGAAGCATTAGGAGAGACTAAGTCTATTGAGAAGAAAACTGGAAGCGAAGGTCAGCAATCATTTTCTACTTTGAATCATCTCTTTCATAAAGAGGTCAATTCTCCTAAATTCCAGAATGAATGGAATTCAATACAGCAAAGTAAAATGCTTTAATTACATAAAATAAATATCTTGATGGACCTTCCACCATCTGTTTTAGTGACTTCAATTATAAAAAAAACCCTAAATTCAAGAAAAAATATATCAATAGCTAAAATTGAGATATTTTTCCATCTATTACTTTGATTTTCCTGACCCATTTTTGAGAATTGTCAGCATTCTAGATCAAGAATTCCAAATTATTTCTTGAAGAGAGTGAGATTCCTCCCAAGTCATGTAACATGCTTACTAATCAATAAAGATATGAAAAAACAAAAAAAACATATTTATGAAGCAAGCAACTTATATTATAACACTGATTTTGAGAAAAGGTTGCTGCTTGCTAAGAAAATTTTATTATTATAAAACATTTTCTGTCATTTGTATTTCTTCATTTTCCCTTCTAGATTATCTGTGTAGCCTTGTAAACACATCATAATCCAAAGCAGTTGAGCTTTATCAATAAAATGTAAATCAACGCAAGAGAGCCAACTGCATAAATAAAACAAAAGTGTACCGGGCTTCCCTGGCGGAGCAGTGGTTGAGAGCCTGCCTGCCGATGCAGGGGACACGGCTTCGTGCCCCGGTCCGGGAAGATCCCACATGCTGCGGAGCGGCTAGGCCTGTGAGCCATGGCCGCTGAGCCTGCGTGTCCGGAGCCTGTGCTCCACAATGGGAGAGGCCACAAGAGTGAGAGGCCCGTGTACCGAAAAAAAAAAAAAAAAAAAAGCATACCACCATCATCCCAAGCAGACTACAAAATAGCAAGCAGATTATAAAATAATAGTCTAAAAGCCTGCTTTTTTAAATATATATCTAAATGCATTGAATATCTTATATAAAAAGCCAAGAGACAGAGATGAAACAAAATATTAAAAGTAAACATCTCCTTCCCCAAAACCCTAACTCCCTTCCAGTCATGAGGAGAACATCACACAAACCCAAGTTGAGGGACAGTCTATGAAATACGTGAACCAGGACTCTTCAAAATCGTCATTAAGAAAAGGAAAGTCTGGGACTTTCCTGGTGGTGCAGTGGTTAAGAATCCGTCTGCCAATGCAGGGGACACAGGTTCCAGCCCTGGTCCGGGAAGATCCCACGTGCTGCAGAGCAACTAAGCCCGGACATCACAACTACTGAGCCTGCGCTGTACAGCCCGCGAGCCACAACTACTGAGGCCACACGTAGCAACTACTGAAGCCCGCAAACTCTAGGGCCTGTGTGCCGCAACTACTGAGCCCAGGTGCTGCAATTACTGAAGCCCGCACACTTAGAGCCCGTGTTCCACAACAAGAGAAGCCACCACAACGAGAAGTCCGCACACCACAACAAAGAGTAGCCCCCACTTGCCACAACCAGAGAAAGCCCGCGGGCAACAACAAAGACCCAACACAGCCAAATATAAACAATAATAAAAATAAATAAATAAAGGCATCATCACAAAAAAACAAATGAGGAAATAATTTTTTTAAAAAAAGAATAACTGGTGGGGCCGTGGTTAAGAATCCGCCTGCCAGTGCATGGGACACGGGTTTGAGCCCTGGTCCGGGAAGATCCCACATGCTTCACAGCAACTAAGCCCGTGAGCCACAACTGCTCAGCCTGTGCTTCTCGAGCCTGTGCTCTGCAACAAGAGGGGCTACGGCAGTGAGAGGCCCAGGCACCACGATGAGGAGTGCCCCTGCTCGCCACAACTAGAGAAGGCCTTCGCACAGAAAAGAAGACCGAACACAGCCAAAAATAAATAAAAAATAAATAAAAATAAATACATTTAAAAGGAAAACCTATACATTTCCCTTTCTGCAAATGTCGGTTTTCCAGGCAAGAGTAGAGCCTCAGAAAGAATGTCTGCAAACAGGACAATCACTAGTTCACTAAGTACAAAATGTAGGATACTTTTGAAGAATCCCATCACAGCTAGATAACTGGTCCAGAACCAAAAGTAAATACTGGAAGAAAAATGAAATCAACAGTGTACCACAGAGGTGGTAGGCAGACTGGCCTGGACTAAGACATCTTCAGTATTAGATAATAAGGGTGCTGATTTGTAAGCATCATTCTCGTCCCACTGTGGACTTCCTTCTGCGACAGTATAAGGATACCACCAGATCATCTTCAAATCAAGTCATGAAATGTACTTTTATATTTTTAAAAATCAATTCTTGTCCTTAAATTAACTTTTCTTCTTAGTTTAGTCATGGTCCTCTATTACTTCTAAAACATTAACTCTTTTTGATTAGAAACAGACTTCCAAATATAAAAATAAACTGTGATCAAACAGCAGGAACAAACAGTAGTAACTGACATTTCTTCAATCTAAACTGAAGATGATTTCTGTATCTCTGTCTTTTCCATTTGTCTCCATTAGGGGAAAAAAATTATGTACCTCCTAATTAACTTGGCTGGAATGAATCAGACTGCATTTGTAAAAGTTTCAGAAGACCAATGAGCTGTGCTAAACAGTACCACTATCCACCTGAGCAGAAATTACTATCCATAAGTTTCTTTACATAACTAACAAAACAAAAATTTAAACAAAAGAAGAACTACTAGAAAAAAATTAGAGATTCATTTTTTAAGTCAGGAATTTGCCTTTAGTCAGTAATTTGCCTCATACATTATCATTTTCCCTGTGGAAACCCAATTATTATCCTGAAAACAAGACCACTTTAGAAAGCAAAGGCATTGTGACAAAAGAAAGAAAAGGCAGATTGATACATTATTAAAATAACTCACACGCCATACCCTGAGGAGTAAGGAAGCCATGGCAGAGCAGGCCCCCTTCTCCTCCATGGACAGCACAGCTGTGGGGAAGACACTGCAGCTAGCAGAAGCGTGTCACACTTCCTCAGGGAGGAAGCAAGTTACAGACCACTCTAGAGAGGGCGCCCATAAACTGATGGCCACGCTCATTACCCAACGTCCAGGCTACCCACAGGCTGACTGCAACCCAACTTTCCCACCATTCCCACAAAGGCCCCAGGAACCGTCAGGCCTCTGAGGCTCTGCCAATGCCCTTCCCTCTACCCAAATATCCTTTCCCTCCTCTCTCGGACCTCAATCCTGCCCAGCTCTAAATGAACACACCAAGGCCTATTTCCCTAAGAATGCCTCTCTCAAAACCAAAATTACTTCCTCTACAATGATCTGCCTCTTACTCATCCATCATTATCTTGGATTAAATACATCATGTAAGATGCCTTATCTGACCAACACAACTAGTTTAGAAATAAGAGTCATGTTTTAGACCATCTATGACATGACATGACAACCATTCAGCTCACTAAAACCATTCAATAAATACTCTAATTGAATTTCCCAAAGAGTTGACCTAAAATAACCTAAATGCCAAGCATTCCAAGAACCGTCCTCAACCAAATTCACTTCTCATTCGAATGCCAATGTCATACACAGGGATGTTGTATTGTCTTGAAATGTACTTGCCTTTATCCAAAACTAGAATCTCTGATGAATCTATGGGACACACATGAAAAATATTCTGCAAAGTCAAAAAGCTTTATTTATCGTACTGTGCTTACTTTTCAGCCAGACCTGCATTTTTCTCTAAAACTTATACAATTACTGAGTATGCAAGAAGCATTAGGAGAGACTAAGTCTATTGAGAAGAAAACTGGAAGCGAAGGTCAGCAATCATTTTCTACTTTGAATCATCTCTTTCATAAAGAGGTCAATTCTCCTAAATTCCAGAATGAATGGAATTCAATACAGCAAAGTAAAATGCTTTAATTACATAAAATAAATATCTTGATGGACCTTCCACCATCTGTTTTAGTGACTTCAATTATAAAAAAAACCCTAAATTCAAGAAAAAATATATCAATAGCTAAAATTGAGATATTTTTCCATCTATTACTTTGATTTTCCTGACCCATTTTTGAGAATTGTCAGCATTCTAGATCAAGAATTCCAAATTATTTCTTGAAGAGAGTGAGATTCCTCCCAAGTCATGTAACATGCTTACTAATCAATAAAGATATGAAAAAACAAAAAAAACATATTTATGAAGCAAGCAACTTATATTATAACACTGATTTTGAGAAAAGGTTGCTGCTTGCTAAGAAAATTTTATTATTATAAAACATTTTCTGTCATTTGTATTTCTTCATTTTCCCTTCTAGATTATCTGTGTAGCCTTGTAAACACATCATAATCCAAAGCAGTTGAGCTTTATCAATAAAATGTAAATCAACGCAAGAGAGCCAACTGCATAAATAAAACAAAAGTGTACCGGGCTTCCCTGGCGGAGCAGTGGTTGAGAGCCTGCCTGCCGATGCAGGGGACACGGCTTCGTGCCCCGGTCCGGGAAGATCCCACATGCTGCGGAGCGGCTAGGCCTGTGAGCCATGGCCGCTGAGCCTGCGTGTCCGGAGCCTGTGCTCCACAATGGGAGAGGCCACAAGAGTGAGAGGCCCGTGTACCGAAAAAAAAAAAAAAAAAAAAGCATACCACCATCATCCCAAGCAGACTACAAAATAGCAAGCAGATTATAAAATAATAGTCTAAAAGCCTGCTTTTTTAAATATATATCTAAATGCATTGAATATCTTATATAAAAAGCCAAGAGACAGAGATGAAACAAAATATTAAAAGTAAACATCTCCTTCCCCAAAACCCTAACTCCCTTCCAGTCATGAGGAGAACATCACACAAACCCAAGTTGAGGGACAGTCTATGAAATACGTGAACCAGGACTCTTCAAAATCGTCATTAAGAAAAGGAAAGTCTGGGACTTTCCTGGTGGTGCAGTGGTTAAGAATCCGTCTGCCAATGCAGGGGACACAGGTTCCAGCCCTGGTCCGGGAAGATCCCACGTGCTGCAGAGCAACTAAGCCCGGACATCACAACTACTGAGCCTGCGCTGTACAGCCCGCGAGCCACAACTACTGAGGCCACACGTAGCAACTACTGAAGCCCGCAAACTCTAGGGCCTGTGTGCCGCAACTACTGAGCCCAGGTGCTGCAATTACTGAAGCCCGCACACTTAGAGCCCGTGTTCCACAACAAGAGAAGCCACCACAACGAGAAGTCCGCACACCACAACAAAGAGTAGCCCCCACTTGCCACAACCAGAGAAAGCCCGCGGGCAACAACAAAGACCCAACACAGCCAAATATAAACAATAATAAAAATAAATAAATAAAGGCATCATCACAAAAAAACAAATGAGGAAATATTTTTTTTAAAAAAAGAATAACTGGTGGGGCCGTGGTTAAGAATCCGCCTGCCAGTGCATGGGACACGGGTTTGAGCCCTGGTCCGGGAAGATCCCACATGCTTCACAGCAACTAAGCCCGTGAGCCACAACTGCTCAGCCTGTGCTTCTCGAGCCTGTGCTCTGCAACAAGAGGGGCTACGGCAGTGAGAGGCCCAGGCACCACGATGAGGAGTGCCCCTGCTCGCCACAACTAGAGAAGGCCTTCGCACAGAAAAGAAGACCGAACACAGCCAAAAATAAATAAAAAATAAATAAAAATAAATACATTTAAAAGGAAAACCTATACATTTCCCTTTCTGCAAATGTCGGTTTTCCAGGCAAGAGTAGAGCCTCAGAAAGAATGTCTGCAAACAGGACAATCACTAGTTCACTAAGTACAAAATGTAGGATACTTTTGAAGAATCCCATCACAGCTAGATAACTGGTCCAGAACCAAAAGTAAATACTGGAAGAAAAATGAAATCAACAGTGTACCACAGAGGTGGTAGGCAGACTGGCCTGGACTAAGACATCTTCAGTAATAGATAATAAGGGTGCTGATTTGTAAGCATCATTCTCGTCCCACTGTGGACTTCCTTCTGCGACAGTATAAGGATACCACCAGATCATCTTCAAATCAAGTCATGAAATGTACTTTTATATTTTTAAAAATCAATTCTTGTCCTTAAATTAACTTTTCTTCTTAGTTTAGTCATGGTCCTCTATTACTTCTAAAACATTAACTCTTTTTGATTAGAAACAGACTTCCAAATATAAAAATAAACTGTGATCAAACAGCAGGAACAAACAGTAGTAACTGACATTTCTTCAATCTAAACTGAAGATGATTTCTGTATCTCTGTCTTTTCCATTTGTCTCCATTAGGGGAAAAAAATTATGTACCTCCTAATTAACTTGGCTGGAATGAATCAGACTGCATTTGTAAAAGTTTCAGAAGACCAATGAGCTGTGCTAAACAGTACCACTATCCACCTGAGCAGAAATTACTATCCATAAGTTTCTTTACATAACTAACAAAACAAAAATTTAAACAAAAGAAGAACTACTAGAAAAAAATTAGAGATTCATTTTTTAAGTCAGGAATTTGCCTTTAGTCAGTAATTTGCCTCATACATTATCATTTTCCCTGTGGAAACCCAATTATTATCCTGAAAACAAGACCACTTTAGAAAGCAAAGGCATTGTGACAAAAGAAAGAAAAGGCAGATTGATACATTATTAAAATAACTCACACGCCATACCCTGAGGAGTAAGGAAGCCATGGCAGAGCAGGCCCCCTTCTCCTCCATGGACAGCACAGCTGTGGGGAAGACACTGCAGCTAGCAGAAGCGTGTCACACTTCCTCAGGGAGGAAGCAAGTTACAGACCACTCTAGAGAGGGCGCCCATAAACTGATGGCCACGCTCATTACCCAACGTCCAGGCTACCCACAGGCTGACTGCAACCCAACTTTCCCACCATTCCCACAAAGGCCCCAGGAACCGTCAGGCCTCTGAGGCTCTGCCAATGCCCTTCCCTCTACCCAAATATCCTTTCCCTCCTCTCTCGGACCTCAATCCTGCCCAGCTCTAAATGAACACACCAAGGCCTATTTCCCTAAGAATGCCTCTCTCAAAACCAAAATTACTTCCTCTACAATGATCTGCCTCTTACTCATCCATCATTATCTTGGATTAAATACATCATGTAAGATGCCTTATCTGACCAACACAACTAGTTTAGAAATAAGAGTCATGTTTTAGACCATCTATGACATGACATGACAACCATTCAGCTCACTAAAACCATTCAATAAATACTCTAATTGAATTGCCCAAAGAGTTGACCTAAAATAACCTAAATGCCAAGCATTCCAAGAACCGTCCTCAACCAAATTCACTTCTCATTCGAATGCCAATGTCATACACAGGGATGTTGTATTGTCTTGAAATGTACTTGCCTTTATCCAAAACTAGAATCTCTGATGAATCTATGGGACACACATGAAAAATATTCTGCAAAGGAAAAAAGCTTTATTTATCGTACTGTGCTTACTTTTCAGCCAGACCTGCATTTTTCTCTAAAACTTATACAATTACTGAGTATGCAAGAAGCATTAGGAGAGACTAAGTCTATTGAGAAGAAAACTGGAAGCGAAGGTCAGCAATCATTTTCTACTTTGAATCATCTCTTTCATAAAGAGGTCAATTCTCCTAAATTCCAGAATGAATGGAATTCAATACAGCAAAGTAAAATGCTTTAATTACATAAAATAAATATCTTGATGGACCTTCCACCATCTGTTTTAGTGACTTCAATTATAAAAAAAACCCTAAATTCAAGAAAAAATATATCAATAGCTAAAATTGAGATATTTTTCCATCTATTACTTTGATTTTCCTGACCCATTTTTGAGAATTGTCAGCATTCTAGATCAAGAATTCCAAATTATTTCTTGAAGAGAGTGAGATTCCTCCCAAGTCATTTAACATGCTTACTAATCAATAAAGATATGAAAAAACAAAAAAAACATATTTATGAAGCAAGCAACTTATATTATAACACTGATTTTGAGAAAAGGTTGCTGCTTGCTAAGAAAATTTTATTATTATAAAACATTTTCTGTCATTTGTATTTCTTCATTTTCCCTTCTAGATTATCTGTGTAGCCTTGTAAACACATCATAATCCAAAGCAGTTGAGCTTTATCGATAAAATGTAAATCAACGCAAGAGAGCCAACTGCATAAATAAAACAAAAGTGTACCGGGCTTCCCTGGTGGAGCAGTGGTTGAGAGCCTGCCTGCCGATGCAGGGGACACGGCTTCGTGCCCCGGTCCGGGAAGATCCCACATGCTGCGGAGCGGCTAGGCCTGTGAGCCATGGCCGCTGAGCCTGCGTGTCCGGAGCCTGTGCTCCACGATGGGAGAGGCCACAAGAGTGAGAGGCCCGTGTACCGAAAAAAAAAAAAAAAAAGCATACCACCATCATCCCAAGCAGACTACAAAATAGCAAGCAGATTATGAAATAATAGTCTAAAAGCCTGCTTTTTTAAATATATATCTAAATGCATTGAATATCTTATATAAAAAGCCAAGAGACAGAGATGAAACAAAATATTAAAAGTAAACATCTCCTTCCCCAAAACCCTAACTCCCTTCCAGTCATGAGGAGAACATCACACAAACCCAAGTTGAGGGACAGTCTATGAAATACGTGAACCAGGACTCTTCAAAATCGTCATTAAGAAAAGGAAAGTCTGGGACTTTCCTGGTGGTGCAGTGGTTAAGAATCCGTCTGCCAATGCAGGGGACACAGGTTCCAGCCCTGGTCCGGGAAGATCCCACGTGCTGCAGAGCAACTAAGCCCGGACATCACAACTACTGAGCCTGCGCTGTACAGCCCGCGAGCCACAACTACTGAGGCCACACGTAGCAACTACTGAAGCCCGCAAACTCTAGGGCCTGTGTGCCGCAACTACTGAGCCCAGGTGCTGCAATTACTGAAGCCCGCACACTTAGAGCCCGTGTTCCACAACAAGAGAAGCCACCACAACGAGAAGTCCGCACACCACAACAAAGAGTAGCCCCCACTTGCCACAACCAGAGAAAGCCCGCGGGCAACAACAAAGACCCAACACAGCCAAATATAAACAATAATAAAAATAAATAAATAAAGGCATCATCACAAAAAAACAAATGAGGAAATATTTTTTTTAAAAAAAGAATAACTGGTGGGGCCGTGGTTAAGAATCCGCCTGCCAGTGCATGGGACACGGGTTTGAGCCCTGGTCCGGGAAGATCCCACATGCTTCACAGCAACTAAGCCCGTGAGCCACAACTGCTCAGCCTGTGCTTCTCGAGCCTGTGCTCTGCAACAAGAGGGGCTACGGCAGTGAGAGGCCCAGGCACCACGATGAGGAGTGCCCCTGCTCGCCACAACTAGAGAAGGCCTTCGCACAGAAAAGAAGACCGAACACAGCCAAAAATAAATAAAAAATAAATAAAAATAAATACATTTAAAAGGAAAACCTATACATTTCCCTTTCTGCAAATGTCGGTTTTCCAGGCAAGAGTAGAGCCTCAGAAAGAATGTCTGCAAACAGGACAATCACTAGTTCACTAAGTACAAAATGTAGGATACTTTTGAAGAATCCCATCACAGCTAGATAACTGGTCCAGAACCAAAAGTAAATACTGGAAGAAAAATGAAATCAACAGTGTACCACAGAGGTGGTAGGCAGACTGGCCTGGACTAAGACATCTTCAGTAATAGATAATAAGGGTGCTGATTTGTAAGCATCATTCTCGTCCCACTGTGGACTTCCTTCTGCGACAGTATAAGGATACCACCAGATCATCTTCAAATCAAGTCATGAAATGTACTTTTATATTTTTAAAAATCAATTCTTGTCCTTAAATTAACTTTTCTTCTTAGTTTAGTCATGGTCCTCTATTACTTCTAAAACATTAACTCTTTTTGATTAGAAACAGACTTCCAAATATAAAAATAAACTGTGATCAAACAGCAGGAACAAACAGTAGTAACTGACATTTCTTCAATCTAAACTGAAGATGATTTCTGTATCTCTGTCTTTTCCATTTGTCTCCATTAGGGGAAAAAAATTATGTACCTCCTAATTAACTTGGCTGGAATGAATCAGACTGCATTTGTAAAAGTTTCAGAAGACCAATGAGCTGTGCTAAACAGTACCACTATCCACCTGAGCAGAAATTACTATCCATAAGTTTCTTTACATAACTAACAAAACAAAAATTTAAACAAAAGAAGAACTACTAGAAAAAAATTAGAGATTCATTTTTTAAGTCAGGAATTTGCCTTTAGTCAGTAATTTGCCTCATACATTATCATTTTCCCTGTGGAAACCCAATTATTATCCTGAAAACAAGACCACTTTAGAAAGCAAAGGCATTGTGACAAAAGAAAGAAAAGGCAGATTGATACATTATTAAAATAACTCACACGCCATACCCTGAGGAGTAAGGAAGCCATGGCAGAGCAGGCCCCCTTCTCCTCCATGGACAGCACAGCTGTGGGGAAGACACTGCAGCTAGCAGAAGCGTGTCACACTTCCTCAGGGAGGAAGCAAGTTACAGACCACTCTAGAGAGGGCGCCCATAAACTGATGGCCACGCTCATTACCCAACGTCCAGGCTACCCACAGGCTGACTGCAACCCAACTTTCCCACCATTCCCACAAAGGCCCCAGGAACCGTCAGGCCTCTGAGGCTCTGCCAATGCCCTTCCCTCTACCCAAATATCCTTTCCCTCCTCTCTCGGACCTCAATCCTGCCCAGCTCTAAATGAACACACCAAGGCCTATTTCCCTAAGAATGCCTCTCTCAAAACCAAAATTACTTCCTCTACAATGATCTGCCTCTTACTCATCCATCATTATCTTGGATTAAATACATCATGTAAGATGCCTTATCTGACCAACACAACTAGTTTAGAAATAAGAGTCATGTTTTAGACCATCTATGACATGACATGACAACCATTCAGCTCACTAAAACCATTCAATAAATACTCTAATTGAATTTCCCAAAGAGTTGACCTAAAATAACCTAAATGCCAAGCATTCCAAGAACCGTCCTCAACCAAATTCACTTCTCATTCGAATGCCAATGTCATACACAGGGATGTTGTATTGTCTTGAAATGTACTTGCCTTTATCCAAAACTAGAATCTCTGATGAATCTATGGGACACACATGAAAAATATTCTGCAAAGTCAAAAAGCTTTATTTATCGTACTGTGCTTACTTTTCAGCCAGACCTGCATTTTTCTCTAAAACTTATACAATTACTGAGTATGCAAGAAGCATTAGGAGAGACTAAGTCTATTGAGAAGAAAACTGGAAGCGAAGGTCAGCAATCATTTTCTACTTTGAATCATCTCTTTCATAAAGAGGTCAATTCTCCTAAATTCCAGAATGAATGGAATTCAATACAGCAAAGTAAAATGCTTTAATTACATAAAATAAATATCTTGATGGACCTTCCACCATCTGTTTTAGTGACTTCAATTATAAAAAAACCCTAAATTCAAGAAAAAATATATCAATAGCTAAAATTGAGATATTTTTCCATCTATTACTTTGATTTTCCTGACCCATTTTTGAGAATTGTCAGCATTCTAGATCAAGAATTCCAAATTATTTCTTGAAGAGAGTGAGATTCCTCCCAAGTCATGTAACATGCTTACTAATCAATAAAGATATGAAAAAACAAAAAAAACATATTTATGAAGCAAGCAACTTATATTATAACACTGATTTTGAGAAAAGGTTGCTGCTTGCTAAGAAAATTTTATTATTATAAAACATTTTCTGTCATTTGTATTTCTTCATTTTCCCTTCTAGATTATCTGTGTAGCCTTGTAAACACATCATAATCCAAAGCAGTTGAGCTTTATCAATAAAATGTAAATCAACGCAAGAGAGCCAACTGCATAAATAAAACAAAAGTGTACCGGGCTTCCCTGGCGGAGCAGTGGTTGAGAGCCTGCCTGCCGATGCAGGGGACACGGCTTCGTGCCCCGGTCCGGGAAGATCCCACATGCTGCGGAGCGGCTAGGCCTGTGAGCCATGGCCGCTGAGCCTGCGTGTCCGGAGCCTGTGCTCCACGATGGGAGAGGCCACAAGAGTGAGAGGCCCGTGTACCGAAAAAAAAAAAAAAAAAGCATACCACCATCATCCCAAGCAGACTACAAAATAGCAAGCAGATTATGAAATAATAGTCTAAAAGCCTGCTTTTTTAAATATATATCTAAATGCATTGAATATCTTATATAAAAAGCCAAGAGACAGAGATGAAACAAAATATTAAAAGTAAACATCTCCTTCCCCAAAACCCTAACTCCCTTCCAGTCATGAGGAGAACATCACACAAACCCAAGTTGAGGGACAGTCTATGAAATACGTGAACCAGGACTCTTCAAAATTGTCATTAAGAAAAGGAAAGTCTGGGACTTTCCTGGTGGTGCAGTGGTTAAGAATCCGTCTGCCAATGCAGGGGACACAGGTTCCAGCCCTGGTCCGGGAAGATCCCACGTGCTGCAGAGCAACTAAGCCCGGACATCACAACTACTGAGCCTGCGCTGTACAGCCCGCGAGCCACAACTACTGAGGCCACACGTAGCAACTACTGAAGCCCGCAAACTCTAGGGCCTGTGTGCCGCAACTACTGAGCCCAGGTGCTGCAATTACTGAAGCCCGCACACTTAGAGCCCGTGTTCCACAACAAGAGAAGCCACCACAATGAGAAGTCCGCACACCACAACAAAGAGTAGCCCCCACTTGCCACAACCAGAGAAAGCCCGCGGGCAACAACAAAGACCCAACACAGCCAAATATAAACAATAATAAAAATAAATAAATAAAGGCATCATCACAAAAAAACAAATGAGGAAATAATTTTTTTAAAAAAAGAATAACTGGTGGGGCCGTGGTTAAGAATCCGCCTGCCAGTGCATGGGACACGGGTTTGAGCCCTGGTCCGGGAAGATCCCACATGCTTCACAGCAACTAAGCCCGTGAGCCACAACTGCTCAGCCTGTGCTTCTCGAGCCTGTGCTCTGCAACAAGAGGGGCTACGGCAGTGAGAGGCCCAGGCACCACGATGAGGAGTGCCCCTGCTCGCCACAACTAGAGAAGGCCTTCGCACAGAAAAGAAGACCGAACACAGCCAAAAATAAATAAAAAATAAATAAAAATAAATACATTTAAAAGGAAAACCTATACATTTCCCTTTCTGCAAATGTCGGTTTTCCAGGCAAGAGTAGAGCCTCAGAAAGAATGTCTGCAAACAGGACAATCACTAGTTCACTAAGTACAAAATGTAGGATACTTTTGAAGAATCCCATCACAGCTAGATAACTGGTCCAGAACCAAAAGTAAATACTGGAAGAAAAATGAAATCAACAGTGTACCACAGAGGTGGTAGGCAGACTGGCCTGGACTAAGACATCTTCAGTAATAGATAATAAGGGTGCTGATTTGTAAGCATCATTCTCGTCCCACTGTGGACTTCCTTCTGCGACAGTATAAGGATACCACCAGATCATCTTCAAATCAAGTCATGAAATGTACTTTTATATTTTTAAAAATCAATTCTTGTCCTTAAATTAACTTTTCTTCTTAGTTTAGTCATGGTCCTCTATTACTTCTAAAACATTAACTCTTTTTGATTAGAAACAGACTTCCAAATATAAAAATAAACTGTGATCAAACAGCAGGAACAAACAGTAGTAACTGACATTTCTTCAATCTAAACTGAAGATGATTTCTGTATCTCTGTCTTTTCCATTTGTCTCCATTAGGGGAAAAAAATTATGTACCTCCTAATTAACTTGGCTGGAATGAATCAGACTGCATTTGTAAAAGTTTCAGAAGACCAATGAGCTGTGCTAAACAGTACCACTATCCACCTGAGCAGAAATTACTATCCATAAGTTTCTTTACATAACTAACAAAACAAAAATTTAAACAAAAGAAGAACTACTAGAAAAAAATTAGAGATTCATTTTTTAAGTCAGGAATTTGCCTTTAGTCAGTAATTTGCCTCATACATTATCATTTTCCCTGTGGAAACCCAATTATTATCCTGAAAACAAGACCACTTTAGAAAGCAAAGGCATTGTGACAAAAGAAAGAAAAGGCAGATTGATACATTATTAAAATAACTCACACGCCATACCCTGAGGAGTAAGGAAGCCATGGCAGAGCAGGCCCCCTTCTCCTCCATGGACAGCACAGCTGTGGGGAAGACACTGCAGCTAGCACAAGCGTGTCACACTTCCTCAGGGAGGAAGCAAGTTACAGACCACTCTAGAGAGGGCGCCCATAAACTGATGGCCACGCTCATTACCCAACGTCCAGGCTACCCACAGGCTGACTGCAACCCAACTTTCCCACCATTCCCACAAAGGCCCCAGGAACCGTCAGGCCTCTGAGGCTCTGCCAATGCCCTTCCCTCTACCCAAATATCCTTTCCCTCCTCTCTCGGACCTCAATCCTGCCCAGCTCTAAATGAACACACCAAGGCCTATTTCCCTAAGAATGCCTCTCTCAAAACCAAAATTACTTCCTCTACAATGATCTGCCTCTTACTCATCCATCATTATCTTGGATTAAATACATCATGTAAGATGCCTTATCTGACCAACACAACTAGTTTAGAAATAAGAGTCATGTTTTAGACCATCTATGACATGACATGACAACCATTCAGCTCACTAAAACCATTCAATAAATACTCTAATTGAATTTCCCAAAGAGTTGACCTAAAATAACCTAAATGCCAAGCATTCCAAGAACCGTCCTCAACCAAATTCACTTCTCATTCGAATGCCAATGTCATACACAGGGATGTTGTATTGTCTTGAAATGTACTTGCCTTTATCCAAAACTAGAATCTCTGATGAATCTATGGGACACACATGTAAAATATTCTGCAAAGGAAAAAAGCTTTATTTATCGTACTGTGCTTAATTTTCAGCCAGACCTGCATTTTTCTCTAAAACTTATACAATTACTGAGTATGCAAGAAGCATTAGGAGAGACTAAGTCTATTGAGAAGAAAACTGGAAGCGAAGGTCAGCAATCATTTTCTACTTTGAATCATCTCTTTCATAAAGAGGTCAATTCTCCTAAATTCCAGAATGAATGGAATTCAATACAGCAAAGTAAAATGCTTTAATTACATAAAATAAATATCTTGATGGACCTTCCACCATCTGTTTTAGTGACTTCAATTATAAAAAAAACCCTAAATTCAAGAAAAAATATATCAATAGCTAAAATTGAGATATTTTTCCATCTATTACTTTGATTTTCCTGACCCATTTTTGAGAATTGTCAGCATTCTAGATCAAGAATTCCAAATTATTTCTTGAAGAGAGTGAGATTCCTCCCAAGTCATGTAACATGCTTACTAATCAATAAAGATATGAAAAAACAAAAAAAACATATTTATGAAGCAAGCAACTTATATTATAACACTGATTTTGAGAAAAGGTTGCTGCTTGCTAAGAAAATTTTATTATTATAAAACATTTTCTGTCATTTGTATTTCTTCATTTTCCCTTCTAGATTATCTGTGTAGCCTTGTAAACACATCATAATCCAAAGCAGTTGAGCTTTATCAATAAAATGTAAATCAACGCAAGAGAGCCAACTGCATAAATAAAACAAAAGTGTACCGGGCTTCCCTGGCGGAGCAGTGGTTGAGAGCCTGCCTGCCGATGCAGGGGACACGGCTTCGTGCCCCGGTCCGGGAAGATCCCACATGCTGCGGAGCGGCTAGGCCTGTGAGCCATGGCCGCTGAGCCTGCGTGTCCGGAGCCTGTGCTCCACGATGGGAGAGGCCACAAGAGTGAGAGGCCCGTGTACCGAAAAAAAAAAAAAAAAAGCATACCACCATCATCCCAAGCAGACTACAAAATAGCAAGCAGATTATGAAATAATAGTCTAAAAGCCTGCTTTTTTAAATATATATCTAAATGCATTGAATATCTTATATAAAAAGCCAAGAGACAGAGATGAAACAAAATATTAAAAGTAAACATCTCCTTCCCCAAAACCCTAACTCCCTTCCAGTCATGAGGAGAACATCACACAAACCCAAGTTGAGGGACAGTCTATGAAATACGTGAACCAGGACTCTTCAAAATTGTCATTAAGAAAAGGAAAGTCTGGGACTTTCCTGGTGGTGCAGTGGTTAAGAATCCGTCTGCCAATGCAGGGGACACAGGTTCCAGCCCTGGTCCGGGAAGATCCCACGTGCTGCAGAGCAACTAAGCCCGGACATCACAACTACTGAGCCTGCGCTGTACAGCCCGCGAGCCACAACTACTGAGGCCACACGTAGCAACTACTGAAGCCCGCAAACTCTAGGGCCTGTGTGCCGCAACTACTGAGCCCAGGTGCTGCAATTACTGAAGCCCGCACACTTAGAGCCCGTGTTCCACAACAAGAGAAGCCACCACAACGAGAAGTCCGCACACCACAACAAAGAGTAGCCCCCACTTGCCACAACCAGAGAAAGCCCGCGGGCAACAACAAAGACCCAACACAGCCAAATATAAACAATAATAAAAATAAATAAATAAAGGCATCATCACAAAAAAACAAATGAGGAAATATTTTTTTTAAAAAAAGAATAACTGGTGGGGCCGTGGTTAAGAATCCGCCTGCCAGTGCATGGGACACGGGTTTGAGCCCTGGTCCGGGAAGATCCCACATGCTTCACAGCAACTAAGCCCGTGAGCCACAACTGCTCAGCCTGTGCTTCTCGAGCCTGTGCTCTGCAACAAGAGGGGCTACGGCAGTGAGAGGCCCAGGCACCACGATGAGGAGTGCCCCTGCTCGCCACAACTAGAGAAGGCCTTCGCACAGAAAAGAAGACCGAACACAGCCAAAAATAAATAAAAAATAAATAAAAATAAATACATTTAAAAGGAAAACCTATACATTTCCCTTTCTGCAAATGTCGGTTTTCCAGGCAAGAGTAGAGCCTCAGAAAGAATGTCTGCAAACAGGACAATCACTAGTTCACTAAGTACAAAATGTAGGATACTTTTGAAGAATCCCATCACAGCTAGATAACTGGTCCAGAACCAAAAGTAAATACTGGAAGAAAAATGAAATCAACAGTGTACCACAGAGGTGGTAGGCAGACTGGCCTGGACTAAGACATCTTCAGTAATAGATAATAAGGGTGCTGATTTGTAAGCATCATTCTCGTCCCACTGTGGACTTCCTTCTGCGACAGTATAAGGATACCACCAGATCATCTTCAAATCAAGTCATGAAATGTACTTTTATATTTTTAAAAATCAATTCTTGTCCTTAAATTAACTTTTCTTCTTAGTTTAGTCATGGTCCTCTATTACTTCTAAAACATTAACTCTTTTTGATTAGAAACAGACTTCCAAATATAAAAATAAACTGTGATCAAACAGCAGGAACAAACAGTAGTAACTGACATTTCTTCAATCTAAACTGAAGATGATTTCTGTATCTCTGTCTTTTCCATTTGTCTCCATTAGGGGAAAAAAATTATGTACCTCCTAATTAACTTGGCTGGAATGAATCAGACTGCATTTGTAAAAGTTTCAGAAGACCAATGAGCTGTGCTAAACAGTACCACTATCCACCTGAGCAGAAATTACTATCCATAAGTTTCTTTACATAACTAACAAAACAAAAATTTAAACAAAAGAAGAACTACTAGAAAAAAATTAGAGATTCATTTTTTAAGTCAGGAATTTGCCTTTAGTCAGTAATTTGCCTCATACATTATCATTTTCCCTGTGGAAACCCAATTATTATCCTGAAAACAAGACCACTTTAGAAAGCAAAGGCATTGTGACAAAAGAAAGAAAAGGCAGATTGATACATTATTAAAATAACTCACACGCCATACCCTGAGGAGTAAGGAAGCCATGGCAGAGCAGGCCCCCTTCTCCTCAATGGACAGCACAGCTGTGGGGAAGACACTGCAGCTAGCAGAAGCGTGTCACACTTCCTCAGGGAGGAAGCAAGTTACAGACCACTCTAGAGAGGGCGCCCATAAACTGATGGCCACGCTCATTACCCAACGTCCAGGCTACCCACGGGCTGACTGCAACCCAACTTTCCCACCATTCCCACAAAGGCCCCAGGAACCGTCAGGCCTCTGAGGCTCTGCCAATGCCCTTCCCTCTACCCAAATATCCTTTCCCTCCTCTCTCGGACCTCAATCCTGCCCAGCTCTAAATGAACACACCAAGGCCTATTTCCCTAAGAATGCCTCTCTCAAAACCAAAATTACTTCCTCTACAATGATCTGCCTCTTACTCATCCATCATTATCTTGGATTAAATACATCATGTAAGATGCCTTATCTGACCAACACAACTAGTTTAGAAATAAGAGTCATGTTTTAGACCATCTATGACATGACATGACAACCATTCAGCTCACTAAAACCATTCAATAAATACTCTAATTGAATTTCCCAAAGAGTTGACCTAAAATAACCTAAATGCCAAGCATTCCAAGAACCGTCCTCAACCAAATTCACTTCTCATTCGAATGCCAATGTCATACACAGGGATGTTGTATTGTCTTGAAATGTACTTGCCTTTATCCAAAACTAGAATCTCTGATGAATCTATGGGACACACATGAAAAATATTCTGCAAAGTCAAAAAGCTTTATTTATCGTACTGTGCTTACTTTTCAGCCAGACCTGCATTTTTCTCTAAAACTTATACAATTACTGAGTATGCAAGAAGCATTAGGAGAGACTAAGTCTATTGAGAAGAAAACTGGAAGCGAAGGTCAGCAATCATTTTCTACTTTGAATCATCTCTTTCATAAAGAGGTCAATTCTCCTAAATTCCAGAATGAATGGAATTCAATACAGCAAAGTAAAATGCTTTAATTACATAAAATAAATATCTTGATGGACCTTCCACCATCTGTTTTAGTGACTTCAATTATAAAAAAAACCCTAAATTCAAGAAAAAATATATCAATAGCTAAAATTGAGATATTTTTCCATCTATTACTTTGATTTTCCTGACCCATTTTTGAGAATTGTCAGCATTCTAGATCAAGAATTCCAAATTATTTCTTGAAGAGAGTGAGATTCCTCCCAAGTCATTTAACATGCTTACTAATCAATAAAGATATGAAAAAACAAAAAAAACATATTTATGAAGCAAGCAACTTATATTATAACACTGATTTTGAGAAAAGGTTGCTGCTTGCTAAGAAAATTTTATTATTATAAAACATTTTCTGTCATTTGTATTTCTTCATTTTCCCTTCTAGATTATCTGTGTAGCCTTGTAAACACATCATAATCCAAAGCAGTTGAGCTTTATCAATAAAATGTAAATCAACGCAAGAGAGCCAACTGCATAAATAAAACAAAAGTGTACCGGGCTTCCCTGGCGGAGCAGTGGTTGAGAGCCTGCCTGCCGATGCAGGGGACACGGCTTCGTGCCCCGGTCCGGGAAGATCCCACATGCCGCGGAGCGGCTAGGCCTGTGAGCCATGGCCGCTGAGCCTGCGTGTCCGGAGCCTGTGCTCCACAATGGGAGAGGCCACAAGAGTGAGAGGCCCGTGTACCGAAAAAAAAAAAAAAAAAAGCATACCACCATCATCCCAAGCAGACTACAAAATAGCAAGCAGATTATAAAATAATAGTCTAAAAGCCTGCTTTTTTAAATATATATCTAAATGCATTGAATATCTTATATAAAAAGCCAAGAGACAGAGATGAAACAAAATATTAAAAGTAAACATCTCCTTCCCCAAAACCCTAACTCCCTTCCAGTCATGAGGAGAACATCACACAAACCCAAGTTGAGGGACAGTCTATGAAATACGTGAACCAGGACTCTTCAAAATTGTCATTAAGAAAAGGAAAGTCTGGGACTTTCCTGGTGGTGCAGTGGTTAAGAATCCGTCTGCCAATGCAGGGGACACAGGTTCCAGCCCTGGTCCGGGAAGATCCCACGTGCTGCAGAGCAACTAAGCCCGGACATCACAACTACTGAGCCTGCGCTGTACAGCCCGCGAGCCACAACTACTGAGGCCACACGTAGCAACTACTGAAGCCCGCAAACTCTAGGGCCTGTGTGCCGCAACTACTGAGCCCAGGTGCTGCAATTACTGAAGCCCGCACACTTAGAGCCCGTGTTCCACAACAAGAGAAGCCACCACAACGAGAAGTCCGCACACCACAACAAAGAGTAGCCCCCACTTGCCACAACCAGAGAAAGCCCGCGGGCAACAACAAAGACCCAACACAGCCAAATATAAACAATAATAAAAATAAATAAATAAAGGCATCATCACAAAAAAACAAATGAGGAAATAATTTTTTTAAAAAAAGAATAACTGGTGGGGCCGTGGTTAAGAATCCGCCTGCCAGTGCATGGGACACGGGTTTGAGCCCTGGTCCGGGAAGATCCCACATGCTTCACAGCAACTAAGCCCGTGAGCCACAACTGCTCAGCCTGTGCTTCTCGAGCCTGTGCTCTGCAACAAGAGGGGCTACGGCAGTGAGAGGCCCAGGCACCACGATGAGGAGTGCCCCTGCTCGCCACAACTAGAGAAGGCCTTCGCACAGAAAAGAAGACCGAACACAGCCAAAAATAAATAAAAAATAAATAAAAATAAATACATTTAAAAGGAAAACCTATACATTTCCCTTTCTGCAAATGTCGGTTTTCCAGGCAAGAGTAGAGCCTCAGAAAGAATGTCTGCAAACAGGACAATCACTAGTTCACTAAGTACAAAATGTAGGATACTTTTGAAGAATCCCATCACAGCTAGATAACTGGTCCAGAACCAAAAGTAAATACTGGAAGAAAAATGAAATCAACAGTGTACCACAGAGGTGGTAGGCAGACTGGCCTGGACTAAGACATCTTCAGTAATAGATAATAAGGGTGCTGATTTGTAAGCATCATTCTCGTCCCACTGTGGACTTCCTTCTGCGACAGTATAAGGATACCACCAGATCATCTTCAAATCAAGTCATGAAATGTACTTTTATATTTTTAAAAATCAATTCTTGTCCTTAAATTAACTTTTCTTCTTAGTTTAGTCATGGTCCTCTATTACTTCTAAAACATTAACTCTTTTTGATTAGAAACAGACTTCCAAATATAAAAATAAACTGTGATCAAACAGCAGGAACAAACAGTAGTAACTGACATTTCTTCAATCTAAACTGAAGATGATTTCTGTATCTCTGTCTTTTCCATTTGTCTCCATTAGGGGAAAAAAATTATGTACCTCCTAATTAACTTGGCTGGAATGAATCAGACTGCATTTGTAAAAGTTTCAGAAGACCAATGAGCTGTGCTAAACAGTACCACTATCCACCTGAGCAGAAATTACTATCCATAAGTTTCTTTACATAACTAACAAAACAAAAATTTAAACAAAAGAAGAACTACTAGAAAAAAATTAGAGATTCATTTTTTAAGTCAGGAATTTGCCTTTAGTCAGTAATTTGCCTCATACATTATCATTTTCCCTGTGGAAACCCAATTATTATCCTGAAAACAAGACCACTTTAGAAAGCAAAGGCATTGTGACAAAAGAAAGAAAAGGCAGATTGATACATTATTAAAATAACTCACACGCCATACCCTGAGGAGTAAGGAAGCCATGGCAGAGCAGGCCCCCTTCTCCTCAATGGACAGCACAGCTGTGGGGAAGACACTGCAGCTAGCAGAAGCGTGTCACACTTCCTCAGGGAGGAAGCAAGTTACAGACCACTCTAGAGAGGGCGCCCATAAACTGATGGCCACGCTCATTACCCAACGTCCAGGCTACCCACAGGCTGACTGCAACCCAACTTTCCCACCATTCCCACAAAGGCCCCAGGAACCGTCAGGCCTCTGAGGCTCTGCCAATGCCCTTCCCTCTACCCAAATATCCTTTCCCTCCTCTCTCGGACCTCAATCCTGCCCAGCTCTAAATGAACACACCAAGGCCTATTTCCCTAAGAATGCCTCTCTCAAAACCAAAATTACTTCCTCTACAATGATCTGCCTCTTACTCATCCATCATTATCTTGGATTAAATACATCATGTAAGATGCCTTATCTGACCAACACAACTAGTTTAGAAATAAGAGTCATGTTTTAGACCATCTATGACATGACATGACAACCATTCAGCTCACTAAAACCATTCAATAAATACTCTAATTGAATTTCCCAAAGAGTTGACCTAAAATAACCTAAATGCCAAGCATTCCAAGAACCGTCCTCAACCAAATTCACTTCTCATTCGAATGCCAATGTCATACACAGGGATGTTGTATTGTCTTGAAATGTACTTGCCTTTATCCAAAACTAGAATCTCTGATGAATCTATGGGACACACATGAAAAATATTCTGCAAAGTCAAAAAGCTTTATTTATCGTACTGTGCTTACTTTTCAGCCAGACCTGCATTTTTCTCTAAAACTTATACAATTACTGAGTATGCAAGAAGCATTAGGAGAGACTAAGTCTATTGAGAAGAAAACTGGAAGCGAAGGTCAGCAATCATTTTCTACTTTGAATCATCTCTTTCATAAAGAGGTCAATTCTCCTAAATTCCAGAATGAATGGAATTCAATACAGCAAAGTAAAATGCTTTAATTACATAAAATAAATATCTTGATGGACCTTCCACCATCTGTTTTAGTGACTTCAATTATAAAAAAAACCCTAAATTCAAGAAAAAATATATCAATAGCTAAAATTGAGATATTTTTCCATCTATTACTTTGATTTTCCTGACCCATTTTTGAGAATTGTCAGCATTCTAGATCAAGAATTCCAAATTATTTCTTGAAGAGAGTGAGATTCCTCCCAAGTCATGTAACATGCTTACTAATCAATAAAGATATGAAAAAACAAAAAAAACATATTTATGAAGCAAGCAACTTATATTATAACACTGATTTTGAGAAAAGGTTGCTGCTTGCTAAGAAAATTTTATTATTATAAAACATTTTCTGTCATTTGTATTTCTTCATTTTCCCTTCTAGATTATCTGTGTAGCCTTGTAAACACATCATAATCCAAAGCAGTTGAGCTTTATCAATAAAATGTAAATCAACGCAAGAGAGCCAACTGCATAAATAAAACAAAAGTGTACCGGGCTTCCCTGGCGGAGCAGTGGTTGAGAGCCTGCCTGCCGATGCAGGGGACACGGCTTCGTGCCCCGGTCCGGGAAGATCCCACATGCCGCGGAGCGGCTAGGCCTGTGAGCCATGGCCGCTGAGCCTGCGTGTCCGGAGCCTGTGCTCCACAATGGGAGAGGCCACAAGAGTGAGAGGCCCGTGTACCGAAAAAAAAAAAAAAAAAAGCATACCACCATCATCCCAAGCAGACTACAAAATAGCAAGCAGATTATAAAATAATAGTCTAAAAGCCTGCTTTTTTAAATATATATCTAAATGCATTGAATATCTTATATAAAAAGCCAAGAGACAGAGATGAAACAAAATATTAAAAGTAAACATCTCCTTCCCCAAAACCCTAACTCCCTTCCAGTCATGAGGAGAACATCACACAAACCCAAGTTGAGGGACAGTCTATGAAATACGTGAACCAGGACTCTTCAAAATTGTCATTAAGAAAAGGAAAGTCTGGGACTTTCCTGGTGGTGCAGTGGTTAAGAATCCGTCTGCCAATGCAGGGGACACAGGTTCCAGCCCTGGTCCGGGAAGATCCCACGTGCTGCAGAGCAACTAAGCCCGGACATCACAACTACTGAGCCTGCGCTGTACAGCCCGCGAGCCACAACTACTGAGGCCACACGTAGCAACTACTGAAGCCCGCAAACTCTAGGGCCTGTGTGCCGCAACTACTGAGCCCAGGTGCTGCAATTACTGAAGCCCGCACACTTAGAGCCCGTGTTCCACAACAAGAGAAGCCACCACAACGAGAAGTCCGCACACCACAACAAAGAGTAGCCCCCACTTGCCACAACCAGAGAAAGCCCGCGGGCAACAACAAAGACCCAACACAGCCAAATATAAACAATAATAAAAATAAATAAATAAAGGCATCATCACAAAAAAACAAATGAGGAAATATTTTTTTTAAAAAAAGAATAACTGGTGGGGCCGTGGTTAAGAATCCGCCTGCCAGTGCATGGGACACGGGTTTGAGCCCTGGTCCGGGAAGATCCCACATGCTTCACAGCAACTAAGCCCGTGAGCCACAACTGCTCAGCCTGTGCTTCTCGAGCCTGTGCTCTGCAACAAGAGGGGCTACGGCAGTGAGAGGCCCAGGCACCACGATGAGGAGTGCCCCTGCTCGCCACAACTAGAGAAGGCCTTCGCACAGAAAAGAAGACCGAACACAGCCAAAAATAAATAAAAAATAAATAAAAATAAATACATTTAAAAGGAAAACCTATACATTTCCCTTTCTGCAAATGTCGGTTTTCCAGGCAAGAGTAGAGCCTCAGAAAGAATGTCTGCAAACAGGACAATCACTAGTTCACTAAGTACAAAATGTAGGATACTTTTGAAGAATCCCATCACAGCTAGATAACTGGTCCAGAACCAAAAGTAAATACTGGAAGAAAAATGAAATCAACAGTGTACCACAGAGGTGGTAGGCAGACTGGCCTGGACTAAGACATCTTCAGTAATAGATAATAAGGGTGCTGATTTGTAAGCATCATTCTCGTCCCACTGTGGACTTCCTTCTGCGACAGTATAAGGATACCACCAGATCATCTTCAAATCAAGTCATGAAATGTACTTTTATATTTTTAAAAATCAATTCTTGTCCTTAAATTAACTTTTCTTCTTAGTTTAGTCATGGTCCTCTATTACTTCTAAAACATTAACTCTTTTTGATTAGAAACAGACTTCCAAATATAAAAATAAACTGTGATCAAACAGCAGGAACAAACAGTAGTAACTGACATTTCTTCAATCTAAACTGAAGATGATTTCTGTATCTCTGTCTTTTCCATTTGTCTCCATTAGGGGAAAAAAATTATGTACCTCCTAATTAACTTGGCTGGAATGAATCAGACTGCATTTGTAAAAGTTTCAGAAGACCAATGAGCTGTGCTAAACAGTACCACTATCCACCTGAGCAGAAATTACTATCCATAAGTTTCTTTACATAACTAACAAAACAAAAATTTAAACAAAAGAAGAACTACTAGAAAAAAATTAGAGATTCATTTTTTAAGTCAGGAATTTGCCTTTAGTCAGTAATTTGCCTCATACATTATCATTTTCCCTGTGGAAACCCAATTATTATCCTGAAAACAAGACCACTTTAGAAAGCAAAGGCATTGTGACAAAAGAAAGAAAAGGCAGATTGATACATTATTAAAATAACTCACACGCCATACCCTGAGGAGTAAGGAAGCCATGGCAGAGCAGGCCCCCTTCTCCTCAATGGACAGCACAGCTGTGGGGAAGACACTGCAGCTAGCAGAAGCGTGTCACACTTCCTCAGGGAGGAAGCAAGTTACAGACCACTCTAGAGAGGGCGCCCATAAACTGATGGCCACGCTCATTACCCAACGTCCAGGCTACCCACGGGCTGACTGCAACCCAACTTTCCCACCATTCCCACAAAGGCCCCAGGAACCGTCAGGCCTCTGAGGCTCTGCCAATGCCCTTCCCTCTACCCAAATATCCTTTCCCTCCTCTCTCGGACCTCAATCCTGCCCAGCTCTAAATGAACACACCAAGGCCTATTTCCCTAAGAATGCCTCTCTCAAAACCAAAATTACTTCCTCTACAATGATCTGCCTCTTACTCATCCATCATTATCTTGGATTAAATACATCATGTAAGATGCCTTATCTGACCAACACAACTAGTTTAGAAATAAGAGTCATGTTTTAGACCATCTATGACATGACATGACAACCATTCAGCTCACTAAAACCATTCAATAAATACTCTAATTGAATTTCCCAAAGAGTTGACCTAAAATAACCTAAATGCCAAGCATTCCAAGAACCGTCCTCAACCAAATTCACTTCTCATTCGAATGCCAATGTCATACACAGGGATGTTGTATTGTCTTGAAATGTACTTGCCTTTATCCAAAACTAGAATCTCTGATGAATCTATGGGACACACATGAAAAATATTCTGCAAAGGAAAAAAGCTTTATTTATCGTACTGTGCTTACTTTTCAGCCAGACCTGCATTTTTCTCTAAAACTTATACAATTACTGAGTATGCAAGAAGCATTAGGAGAGACTAAGTCTATTGAGAAGAAAACTGGAAGCGAAGGTCAGCAATCATTTTCTACTTTGAATCATCTCTTTCATAAAGAGGTCAATTCTCCTAAATTCCAGAATGAATGGAATTCAATACAGCAAAGTAAAATGCTTTAATTACATAAAATAAATATCTTGATGGACCTTCCACCATCTGTTTTAGTGACTTCAATTATAAAAAAAACCCTAAATTCAAGAAAAAATATATCAATAGCTAAAATTGAGATATTTTTCCATCTATTACTTTGATTTTCCTGACCCATTTTTGAGAATTGTCAGCATTCTAGATCAAGAATTCCAAATTATTTCTTGAAGAGAGTGAGATTCCTCCCAAGTCATGTAACATGCTTACTAATCAATAAAGATATGAAAAAACAAAAAAAACATATTTATGAAGCAAGCAACTTATATTATAACACTGATTTTGAGAAAAGGTTGCTGCTTGCTAAGAAAATTTTATTATTATAAAACATTTTCTGTCATTTGTATTTCTTCATTTTCCCTTCTAGATTATCTGTGTAGCCTTGTAAACACATCATAATCCAAAGCAGTTGAGCTTTATCAATAAAATGTAAATCAACGCAAGAGAGCCAACTGCATAAATAAAACAAAAGTGTACCGGGCTTCCCTGGCGGAGCAGTGGTTGAGAGCCTGCCTGCCGATGCAGGGGACACGGCTTCGTGCCCCGGTCCGGGAAGATCCCACATGCTGCGGAGCGGCTAGGCCTGTGAGCCATGGCCGCTGAGCCTGCGTGTCCGGAGCCTGTGCTCCACAATGGGAGAGGCCACAAGAGTGAGAGGCCCGTGTACCGAAAAAAAAAAAAAAAAAAAAGCATACCACCATCATCCCAAGCAGACTACAAAATAGCAAGCAGATTATAAAATAATAGTCTAAAAGCCTGCTTTTTTAAATATATATCTAAATGCATTGAATATCTTATATAAAAAGCCAAGAGACAGAGATGAAACAAAATATTAAAAGTAAACATCTCCTTCCCCAAAACCCTAACTCCCTTCCAGTCATGAGGAGAACATCACACAAACCCAAGTTGAGGGACAGTCTATGAAATACGTGAACCAGGACTCTTCAAAATCGTCATTAAGAAAAGGAAAGTCTGGGACTTTCCTGGTGGTGCAGTGGTTAAGAATCCGTCTGCCAATGCAGGGGACACAGGTTCCAGCCCTGGTCCGGGAAGATCCCACGTGCTGCAGAGCAACTAAGCCCGGACATCACAACTACTGAGCCTGCGCTGTACAGCCCGCGAGCCACAACTACTGAGGCCACACGTAGCAACTACTGAAGCCCGCAAACTCTAGGGCCTGTGTGCCGCAACTACTGAGCCCAGGTGCTGCAATTACTGAAGCCCGCACACTTAGAGCCCGTGTTCCACAACAAGAGAAGCCACCACAACGAGAAGTCCGCACACCACAACAAAGAGTAGCCCCCACTTGCCACAACCAGAGAAAGCCCGCGGGCAACAACAAAGACCCAACACAGCCAAATATAAACAATAATAAAAATAAATAAATAAAGGCATCATCACAAAAAAACAAATGAGGAAATAATTTTTTTAAAAAAAGAATAACTGGTGGGGCCGTGGTTAAGAATCCGCCTGCCAGTGCATGGGACACGGGTTTGAGCCCTGGTCCGGGAAGATCCCACATGCTTCACAGCAACTAAGCCCGTGAGCCACAACTGCTCAGCCTGTGCTTCTCGAGCCTGTGCTCTGCAACAAGAGGGGCTACGGCAGTGAGAGGCCCAGGCACCACGATGAGGAGTGCCCCTGCTCGCCACAACTAGAGAAGGCCTTCGCACAGAAAAGAAGACCGAACACAGCCAAAAATAAATAAAAAATAAATAAAAATAAATACATTTAAAAGGAAAACCTATACATTTCCCTTTCTGCAAATGTCGGTTTTCCAGGCAAGAGTAGAGCCTCAGAAAGAATGTCTGCAAACAGGACAATCACTAGTTCACTAAGTACAAAATGTAGGATACTTTTGAAGAATCCCATCACAGCTAGATAACTGGTCCAGAACCAAAAGTAAATACTGGAAGAAAAATGAAATCAACAGTGTACCACAGAGGTGGTAGGCAGACTGGCCTGGACTAAGACATCTTCAGTATTAGATAATAAGGGTGCTGATTTGTAAGCATCATTCTCGTCCCACTGTGGACTTCCTTCTGCGACAGTATAAGGATACCACCAGATCATCTTCAAATCAAGTCATGAAATGTACTTTTATATTTTTAAAAATCAATTCTTGTCCTTAAATTAACTTTTCTTCTTAGTTTAGTCATGGTCCTCTATTACTTCTAAAACATTAACTCTTTTTGATTAGAAACAGACTTCCAAATATAAAAATAAACTGTGATCAAACAGCAGGAACAAACAGTAGTAACTGACATTTCTTCAATCTAAACTGAAGATGATTTCTGTATCTCTGTCTTTTCCATTTGTCTCCATTAGGGGAAAAAAATTATGTACCTCCTAATTAACTTGGCTGGAATGAATCAGACTGCATTTGTAAAAGTTTCAGAAGACCAATGAGCTGTGCTAAACAGTACCACTATCCACCTGAGCAGAAATTACTATCCATAAGTTTCTTTACATAACTAACAAAACAAAAATTTAAACAAAAGAAGAACTACTAGAAAAAAATTAGAGATTCATTTTTTAAGTCAGGAATTTGCCTTTAGTCAGTAATTTGCCTCATACATTATCATTTTCCCTGTGGAAACCCAATTATTATCCTGAAAACAAGACCACTTTAGAAAGCAAAGGCATTGTGACAAAAGAAAGAAAAGGCAGATTGATACATTATTAAAATAACTCACACGCCATACCCTGAGGAGTAAGGAAGCCATGGCAGAGCAGGCCCCCTTCTCCTCCATGGACAGCACAGCTGTGGGGAAGACACTGCAGCTAGCAGAAGCGTGTCACACTTCCTCAGGGAGGAAGCAAGTTACAGACCACTCTAGAGAGGGCGCCCATAAACTGATGGCCACGCTCATTACCCAACGTCCAGGCTACCCACAGGCTGACTGCAACCCAACTTTCCCACCATTCCCACAAAGGCCCCAGGAACCGTCAGGCCTCTGAGGCTCTGCCAATGCCCTTCCCTCTACCCAAATATCCTTTCCCTCCTCTCTCGGACCTCAATCCTGCCCAGCTCTAAATGAACACACCAAGGCCTATTTCCCTAAGAATGCCTCTCTCAAAACCAAAATTACTTCCTCTACAATGATCTGCCTCTTACTCATCCATCATTATCTTGGATTAAATACATCATGTAAGATGCCTTATCTGACCAACACAACTAGTTTAGAAATAAGAGTCATGTTTTAGACCATCTATGACATGACATGACAACCATTCAGCTCACTAAAACCATTCAATAAATACTCTAATTGAATTTCCCAAAGAGTTGACCTAAAATAACCTAAATGCCAAGCATTCCAAGAACCGTCCTCAACCAAATTCACTTCTCATTCGAATGCCAATGTCATACACAGGGATGTTGTATTGTCTTGAAATGTACTTGCCTTTATCCAAAACTAGAATCTCTGATGAATCTATGGGACACACATGAAAAATATTCTGCAAAGTCAAAAAGCTTTATTTATCGTACTGTGCTTACTTTTCAGCCAGACCTGCATTTTTCTCTAAAACTTATACAATTACTGAGTATGCAAGAAGCATTAGGAGAGACTAAGTCTATTGAGAAGAAAACTGGAAGCGAAGGTCAGCAATCATTTTCTACTTTGAATCATCTCTTTCATAAAGAGGTCAATTCTCCTAAATTCCAGAATGAATGGAATTCAATACAGCAAAGTAAAATGCTTTAATTACATAAAATAAATATCTTGATGGACCTTCCACCATCTGTTTTAGTGACTTCAATTATAAAAAAAACCCTAAATTCAAGAAAAAATATATCAATAGCTAAAATTGAGATATTTTTCCATCTATTACTTTGATTTTCCTGACCCATTTTTGAGAATTGTCAGCATTCTAGATCAAGAATTCCAAATTATTTCTTGAAGAGAGTGAGATTCCTCCCAAGTCATGTAACATGCTTACTAATCAATAAAGATATGAAAAAACAAAAAAAACATATTTATGAAGCAAGCAACTTATATTATAACACTGATTTTGAGAAAAGGTTGCTGCTTGCTAAGAAAATTTTATTATTATAAAACATTTTCTGTCATTTGTATTTCTTCATTTTCCCTTCTAGATTATCTGTGTAGCCTTGTAAACACATCATAATCCAAAGCAGTTGAGCTTTATCAATAAAATGTAAATCAACGCAAGAGAGCCAACTGCATAAATAAAACAAAAGTGTACCGGGCTTCCCTGGCGGAGCAGTGGTTGAGAGCCTGCCTGCCGATGCAGGGGACACGGCTTCGTGCCCCGGTCCGGGAAGATCCCACATGCTGCGGAGCGGCTAGGCCTGTGAGCCATGGCCGCTGAGCCTGCGTGTCCGGAGCCTGTGCTCCACAATGGGAGAGGCCACAAGAGTGAGAGGCCCGTGTACCGAAAAAAAAAAAAAAAAAAAAGCATACCACCATCATCCCAAGCAGACTACAAAATAGCAAGCAGATTATAAAATAATAGTCTAAAAGCCTGCTTTTTTAAATATATATCTAAATGCATTGAATATCTTATATAAAAAGCCAAGAGACAGAGATGAAACAAAATATTAAAAGTAAACATCTCCTTCCCCAAAACCCTAACTCCCTTCCAGTCATGAGGAGAACATCACACAAACCCAAGTTGAGGGACAGTCTATGAAATACGTGAACCAGGACTCTTCAAAATCGTCATTAAGAAAAGGAAAGTCTGGGACTTTCCTGGTGGTGCAGTGGTTAAGAATCCGTCTGCCAATGCAGGGGACACAGGTTCCAGCCCTGGTCCGGGAAGATCCCACGTGCTGCAGAGCAACTAAGCCCGGACATCACAACTACTGAGCCTGCGCTGTACAGCCCGCGAGCCACAACTACTGAGGCCACACGTAGCAACTACTGAAGCCCGCAAACTCTAGGGCCTGTGTGCCGCAACTACTGAGCCCAGGTGCTGCAATTACTGAAGCCCGCACACTTAGAGCCCGTGTTCCACAACAAGAGAAGCCACCACAACGAGAAGTCCGCACACCACAACAAAGAGTAGCCCCCACTTGCCACAACCAGAGAAAGCCCGCGGGCAACAACAAAGACCCAACACAGCCAAATATAAACAATAATAAAAATAAATAAATAAAGGCATCATCACAAAAAAACAAATGAGGAAATAATTTTTTTAAAAAAAGAATAACTGGTGGGGCCGTGGTTAAGAATCCGCCTGCCAGTGCATGGGACACGGGTTTGAGCCCTGGTCCGGGAAGATCCCACATGCTTCACAGCAACTAAGCCCGTGAGCCACAACTGCTCAGCCTGTGCTTCTCGAGCCTGTGCTCTGCAACAAGAGGGGCTACGGCAGTGAGAGGCCCAGGCACCACGATGAGGAGTGCCCCTGCTCGCCACAACTAGAGAAGGCCTTCGCACAGAAAAGAAGACCGAACACAGCCAAAAATAAATAAAAAATAAATAAAAATAAATACATTTAAAAGGAAAACCTATACATTTCCCTTTCTGCAAATGTCGGTTTTCCAGGCAAGAGTAGAGCCTCAGAAAGAATGTCTGCAAACAGGACAATCACTAGTTCACTAAGTACAAAATGTAGGATACTTTTGAAGAATCCCATCACAGCTAGATAACTGGTCCAGAACCAAAAGTAAATACTGGAAGAAAAATGAAATCAACAGTGTACCACAGAGGTGGTAGGCAGACTGGCCTGGACTAAGACATCTTCAGTAATAGATAATAAGGGTGCTGATTTGTAAGCATCATTCTCGTCCCACTGTGGACTTCCTTCTGCGACAGTATAAGGATACCACCAGATCATCTTCAAATCAAGTCATGAAATGTACTTTTATATTTTTAAAAATCAATTCTTGTCCTTAAATTAACTTTTCTTCTTAGTTTAGTCATGGTCCTCTATTACTTCTAAAACATTAACTCTTTTTGATTAGAAACAGACTTCCAAATATAAAAATAAACTGTGATCAAACAGCAGGAACAAACAGTAGTAACTGACATTTCTTCAATCTAAACTGAAGATGATTTCTGTATCTCTGTCTTTTCCATTTGTCTCCATTAGGGGAAAAAAATTATGTACCTCCTAATTAACTTGGCTGGAATGAATCAGACTGCATTTGTAAAAGTTTCAGAAGACCAATGAGCTGTGCTAAACAGTACCACTATCCACCTGAGCAGAAATTACTATCCATAAGTTTCTTTACATAACTAACAAAACAAAAATTTAAACAAAAGAAGAACTACTAGAAAAAAATTAGAGATTCATTTTTTAAGTCAGGAATTTGCCTTTAGTCAGTAATTTGCCTCATACATTATCATTTTCCCTGTGGAAACCCAATTATTATCCTGAAAACAAGACCACTTTAGAAAGCAAAGGCATTGTGACAAAAGAAAGAAAAGGCAGATTGATACATTATTAAAATAACTCACACGCCATACCCTGAGGAGTAAGGAAGCCATGGCAGAGCAGGCCCCCTTCTCCTCCATGGACAGCACAGCTGTGGGGAAGACACTGCAGCTAGCAGAAGCGTGTCACACTTCCTCAGGGAGGAAGCAAGTTACAGACCACTCTAGAGAGGGCGCCCATAAACTGATGGCCACGCTCATTACCCAACGTCCAGGCTACCCACAGGCTGACTGCAACCCAACTTTCCCACCATTCCCACAAAGGCCCCAGGAACCGTCAGGCCTCTGAGGCTCTGCCAATGCCCTTCCCTCTACCCAAATATCCTTTCCCTCCTCTCTCGGACCTCAATCCTGCCCAGCTCTAAATGAACACACCAAGGCCTATTTCCCTAAGAATGCCTCTCTCAAAACCAAAATTACTTCCTCTACAATGATCTGCCTCTTACTCATCCATCATTATCTTGGATTAAATACATCATGTAAGATGCCTTATCTGACCAACACAACTAGTTTAGAAATAAGAGTCATGTTTTAGACCATCTATGACATGACATGACAACCATTCAGCTCACTAAAACCATTCAATAAATACTCTAATTGAATTTCCCAAAGAGTTGACCTAAAATAACCTAAATGCCAAGCATTCCAAGAACCGTCCTCAACCAAATTCACTTCTCATTCGAATGCCAATGTCATACACAGGGATGTTGTATTGTCTTGAAATGTACTTGCCTTTATCCAAAACTAGAATCTCTGATGAATCTATGGGACACACATGTAAAATATTCTGCAAAGGAAAAAAGCTTTATTTATCGTACTGTGCTTACTTTTCAGCCAGACCTGCATTTTTCTCTAAAACTTATACAATTACTGAGTATGCAAGAAGCATTAGGAGAGACTAAGTCTATTGAGAAGAAAACTGGAAGCGAAGGTCAGCAATCATTTTCTACTTTGAATCATCTCTTTCATAAAGAGGTCAATTCTCCTAAATTCCAGAATGAATGGAATTCAATACAGCAAAGTAAAATGCTTTAATTACATAAAATAAATATCTTGATGGACCTTCCACCATCTGTTTTAGTGACTTCAATTATAAAAAAAACCCTAAATTCAAGAAAAAATATATCAATAGCTAAAATTGAGATATTTTTCCATCTATTACTTTGATTTTCCTGACCCATTTTTGAGAACTGTCAGCATTCTAGATCAAGAATTCCAAATTATTTCTTGAAGAGAGTGAGATTCCTCCCAAGTCATGTAACATGCTTACTAATCAATAAAGATATGAAAAAACAAAAAAAACATATTTATGAAGCAAGCAACTTATATTATAACACTGATTTTGAGAAAAGGTTGCTGCTTGCTAAGAAAATTTTATTATTATAAAACATTTTCTGTCATTTGTATTTCTTCATTTTCCCTTCTAGATTATCTGTGTAGCCTTGTAAACACATCATAATCCAAAGCAGTTGAGCTTTATCAATAAAATGTAAATCAACGCAAGAGAGCCAACTGCATAAATAAAACAAAAGTGTACCGGGCTTCCCTGGCGGAGCAGTGGTTGAGAGCCTGCCTGCCGATGCAGGGGACACGGCTTCGTGCCCCGGTCCGGGAAGATCCCACATGCTGCGGAGCGGCTAGGCCTGTGAGCCATGGCCGCTGAGCCTGCGTGTCCGGAGCCTGTGCTCCACAATGGGAGAGGCCACAAGAGTGAGAGGCCCGTGTACCGAAAAAAAAAAAAAAAAAAAAGCATACCACCATCATCCCAAGCAGACTACAAAATAGCAAGCAGATTATAAAATAATAGTCTAAAAGCCTGCTTTTTTAAATATATATCTAAATGCATTGAATATCTTATATAAAAAGCCAAGAGACAGAGATGAAACAAAATATTAAAAGTAAACATCTCCTTCCCCAAAACCCTAACTCCCTTCCAGTCATGAGGAGAACATCACACAAACCCAAGTTGAGGGACAGTCTATGAAATACGTGAACCAGGACTCTTCAAAATCGTCATTAAGAAAAGGAAAGTCTGGGACTTTCCTGGTGGTGCAGTGGTTAAGAATCCGTCTGCCAATGCAGGGGACACAGGTTCCAGCCCTGGTCCGGGAAGATCCCACGTGCTGCAGAGCAACTAAGCCCGGACATCACAACTACTGAGCCTGCGCTGTACAGCCCGCGAGCCACAACTACTGAGGCCACACGTAGCAACTACTGAAGCCCGCAAACTCTAGGGCCTGTGTGCCGCAACTACTGAGCCCAGGTGCTGCAATTACTGAAGCCCGCACACTTAGAGCCCGTGTTCCACAACAAGAGAAGCCACCACAACGAGAAGTCCGCACACCACAACAAAGAGTAGCCCCCACTTGCCACAACCAGAGAAAGCCCGCGGGCAACAACAAAGACCCAACACAGCCAAATATAAACAATAATAAAAATAAATAAATAAAGGCATCATCACAAAAAAACAAATGAGGAAATAATTTTTTTAAAAAAAGAATAACTGGTGGGGCCGTGGTTAAGAATCCGCCTGCCAGTGCATGGGACACGGGTTTGAGCCCTGGTCCGGGAAGATCCCACATGCTTCACAGCAACTAAGCCCGTGAGCCACAACTGCTCAGCCTGTGCTTCTCGAGCCTGTGCTCTGCAACAAGAGGGGCTACGGCAGTGAGAGGCCCAGGCACCACGATGAGGAGTGCCCCTGCTCGCCACAACTAGAGAAGGCCTTCGCACAGAAAAGAAGACCGAACACAGCCAAAAATAAATAAAAAATAAATAAAAATAAATACATTTAAAAGGAAAACCTATACATTTCCCTTTCTGCAAATGTCGGTTTTCCAGGCAAGAGTAGAGCCTCAGAAAGAATGTCTGCAAACAGGACAATCACTAGTTCACTAAGTACAAAATGTAGGATACTTTTGAAGAATCCCATCACAGCTAGATAACTGGTCCAGAACCAAAAGTAAATACTGGAAGAAAAATGAAATCAACAGTGTACCACAGAGGTGGTAGGCAGACTGGCCTGGACTAAGACATCTTCAGTAATAGATAATAAGGGTGCTGATTTGTAAGCATCATTCTCGTCCCACTGTGGACTTCCTTCTGCGACAGTATAAGGATACCACCAGATCATCTTCAAATCAAGTCATGAAATGTACTTTTATATTTTTAAAAATCAATTCTTGTCCTTAAATTAACTTTTCTTCTTAGTTTAGTCATGGTCCTCTATTACTTCTAAAACATTAACTCTTTTTGATTAGAAACAGACTTCCAAATATAAAAATAAACTGTGATCAAACAGCAGGAACAAACAGTAGTAACTGACATTTCTTCAATCTAAACTGAAGATGATTTCTGTATCTCTGTCTTTTCCATTTGTCTCCATTAGGGGAAAAAAATTATGTACCTCCTAATTAACTTGGCTGGAATGAATCAGACTGCATTTGTAAAAGTTTCAGAAGACCAATGAGCTGTGCTAAACAGTACCACTATCCACCTGAGCAGAAATTACTATCCATAAGTTTCTTTACATAACTAACAAAACAAAAATTTAAACAAAAGAAGAACTACTAGAAAAAAATTAGAGATTCATTTTTTAAGTCAGGAATTTGCCTTTAGTCAGTAATTTGCCTCATACATTATCATTTTCCCTGTGGAAACCCAATTATTATCCTGAAAACAAGACCACTTTAGAAAGCAAAGGCATTGTGACAAAAGAAAGAAAAGGCAGATTGATACATTATTAAAATAACTCACACGCCATACCCTGAGGAGTAAGGAAGCCATGGCAGAGCAGGCCCCCTTCTCCTCCATGGACAGCACAGCTGTGGGGAAGACACTGCAGCTAGCAGAAGCGTGTCACACTTCCTCAGGGAGGAAGCAAGTTACAGACCACTCTAGAGAGGGCGCCCATAAACTGATGGCCACGCTCATTACCCAACGTCCAGGCTACCCACAGGCTGACTGCAACCCAACTTTCCCACCATTCCCACAAAGGCCCCAGGAACCGTCAGGCCTCTGAGGCTCTGCCAATGCCCTTCCCTCTACCCAAATATCCTTTCCCTCCTCTCTCGGACCTCAATCCTGCCCAGCTCTAAATGAACACACCAAGGCCTATTTCCCTAAGAATGCCTCTCTCAAAACCAAAATTACTTCCTCTACAATGATCTGCCTCTTACTCATCCATCATTATCTTGGATTAAATACATCATGTAAGATGCCTTATCTGACCAACACAACTAGTTTAGAAATAAGAGTCATGTTTTAGACCATCTATGACATGACATGACAACCATTCAGCTCACTAAAACCATTCAATAAATACTCTAATTGAATTTCCCAAAGAGTTGACCTAAAATAACCTAAATGCCAAGCATTCCAAGAACCGTCCTCAACCAAATTCACTTCTCATTCGAATGCCAATGTCATACACAGGGATGTTGTATTGTCTTGAAATGTACTTGCCTTTATCCAAAACTAGAATCTCTGATGAATCTATGGGACACACATGAAAAATATTCTGCAAAGGAAAAAAGCTTTATTTATCGTACTGTGCTTACTTTTCAGCCAGACCTGCATTTTTCTCTAAAACTTATACAATTACTGAGTATGCAAGAAGCATTAGGAGAGACTAAGTCTATTGAGAAGAAAACTGGAAGCGAAGGTCAGCAATCATTTTCTACTTTGAATCATCTCTTTCATAAAGAGGTCAATTCTCCTAAATTCCAGAATGAATGGAATTCAATACAGCAAAGTAAAATGCTTTAATTACATAAAATAAATATCTTGATGGACCTTCCACCATCTGTTTTAGTGACTTCAATTATAAAAAAAACCCTAAATTCAAGAAAAAATATATCAATAGCTAAAATTGAGATATTTTTCCATCTATTACTTTGATTTTCCTGACCCATTTTTGAGAACTGTCAGCATTCTAGATCAAGAATTCCAAATTATTTCTTGAAGAGAGTGAGATTCCTCCCAAGTCATGTAACATGCTTACTAATCAATAAAGATATGAAAAAACAAAAAAAACATATTTATGAAGCAAGCAACTTATATTATAACACTGATTTTGAGAAAAGGTTGCTGCTTGCTAAGAAAATTTTATTATTATAAAACATTTTCTGTCATTTGTATTTCTTCATTTTCCCTTCTAGATTATCTGTGTAGCCTTGTAAACACATCATAATCCAAAGCAGTTGAGCTTTATCAATAAAATGTAAATCAACGCAAGAGAGCCAACTGCATAAATAAAACAAAAGTGTACCGGGCTTCCCTGGCGGAGCAGTGGTTGAGAGCCTGCCTGCCGATGCAGGGGACACGGCTTCGTGCCCCGGTCCGGGAAGATCCCACATGCTGCGGAGCGGCTAGGCCTGTGAGCCATGGCCGCTGAGCCTGCGTGTCCGGAGCCTGTGCTCCACAATGGGAGAGGCCACAAGAGTGAGAGGCCCGTGTACCGAAAAAAAAAAAAAAAAAAAAGCATACCACCATCATCCCAAGCAGACTACAAAATAGCAAGCAGATTATAAAATAATAGTCTAAAAGCCTGCTTTTTTAAATATATATCTAAATGCATTGAATATCTTATATAAAAAGCCAAGAGACAGAGATGAAACAAAATATTAAAAGTAAACATCTCCTTCCCCAAAACCCTAACTCCCTTCCAGTCATGAGGAGAACATCACACAAACCCAAGTTGAGGGACAGTCTATGAAATACGTGAACCAGGACTCTTCAAAATCGTCATTAAGAAAAGGAAAGTCTGGGACTTTCCTGGTGGTGCAGTGGTTAAGAATCCGTCTGCCAATGCAGGGGACACAGGTTCCAGCCCTGGTCCGGGAAGATCCCACGTGCTGCAGAGCAACTAAGCCCGGACATCACAACTACTGAGCCTGCGCTGTACAGCCCGCGAGCCACAACTACTGAGGCCACACGTAGCAACTACTGAAGCCCGCAAACTCTAGGGCCTGTGTGCCGCAACTACTGAGCCCAGGTGCTGCAATTACTGAAGCCCGCACACTTAGAGCCCGTGTTCCACAACAAGAGAAGCCACCACAATGAGAAGTCCGCACACCACAACAAAGAGTAGCCCCCACTTGCCACAACCAGAGAAAGCCCGCGGGCAACAACAAAGACCCAACACAGCCAAATATAAACAATAATAAAAATAAATAAATAAAGGCATCATCACAAAAAAACAAATGAGGAAATAATTTTTTTAAAAAAAGAATAACTGGTGGGGCCGTGGTTAAGAATCCGCCTGCCAGTGCATGGGACACGGGTTTGAGCCCTGGTCCGGGAAGATCCCACATGCTTCACAGCAACTAAGCCCGTGAGCCACAACTGCTCAGCCTGTGCTTCTCGAGCCTGTGCTCTGCAACAAGAGGGGCTACGGCAGTGAGAGGCCCAGGCACCACGATGAGGAGTGCCCCTGCTCGCCACAACTAGAGAAGGCCTTCGCACAGAAAAGAAGACCGAACACAGCCAAAAATAAATAAAAAATAAATAAAAATAAATACATTTAAAAGGAAAACCTATACATTTCCCTTTCTGCAAATGTCGGTTTTCGAGGCAAGAGTAGAGCCTCAGAAAGAATGTCTGCAAACAGGACAATCACTAGTTCACTAAGTACAAAATGTAGGATACTTTTGAAGAATCCCATCACAGCTAGATAACTGGTCCAGAACCAAAAGTAAATACTGGAAGAAAAATGAAATCAACAGTGTACCACAGAGGTGGTAGGCAGACTGGCCTGGACTAAGACATCTTCAGTAATAGATAATAAGGGTGCTGATTTGTAAGCATCATTCTCGTCCCACTGTGGACTTCCTTCTGCGACAGTATAAGGATACCACCAGATCATCTTCAAATCAAGTCATGAAATGTACTTTTATATTTTTAAAAATCAATTCTTGTCCTTAAATTAACTTTTCTTCTTAGTTTAGTCATGGTCCTCTATTACTTCTAAAACATTAACTCTTTTTGATTAGAAACAGACTTCCAAATATAAAAATAAACTGTGATCAAACAGCAGGAACAAACAGTAGTAACTGACATTTCTTCAATCTAAACTGAAGATGATTTCTGTATCTCTGTCTTTTCCATTTGTCTCCATTAGGGGAAAAAAATTATGTACCTCCTAATTAACTTGGCTGGAATGAATCAGACTGCATTTGTAAAAGTTTCAGAAGACCAATGAGCTGTGCTAAACAGTACCACTATCCACCTGAGCAGAAATTACTATCCATAAGTTTCTTTACATAACTAACAAAACAAAAATTTAAACAAAAGAAGAACTACTAGAAAAAAATTAGAGATTCATTTTTTAAGTCAGGAATTTGCCTTTAGTCAGTAATTTGCCTCATACATTATCATTTTCCCTGTGGAAACCCAATTATTATCCTGAAAACAAGACCACTTTAGAAAGCAAAGGCATTGTGACAAAAGAAAGAAAAGGCAGATTGATACATTATTAAAATAACTCACACGCCATACCCTGAGGAGTAAGGAAGCCATGGCAGAGCAGGCCCCCTTCTCCTCCATGGACAGCACAGCTGTGGGGAAGACACTGCAGCTAGCAGAAGCGTGTCACACTTCCTCAGGGAGGAAGCAAGTTACAGACCACTCTAGAGAGGGCGCCCATAAACTGATGGCCACGCTCATTACCCAACGTCCAGGCTACCCACAGGCTGACTGCAACCCAACTTTCCCACCATTCCCACAAAGGCCCCAGGAACCGTCAGGCCTCTGAGGCTCTGCCAATGCCCTTCCCTCTACCCAAATATCCTTTCCCTCCTCTCTCGGACCTCAATCCTGCCCAGCTCTAAATGAACACACCAAGGCCTATTTCCCTAAGAATGCCTCTCTCAAAACCAAAATTACTTCCTCTACAATGATCTGCCTCTTACTCATCCATCATTATCTTGGATTAAATACATCATGTAAGATGCCTTATCTGACCAACACAACTAGTTTAGAAATAAGAGTCATGTTTTAGACCATCTATGACATGACATGACAACCATTCAGCTCACTAAAACCATTCAATAAATACTCTAATTGAATTTCCCAAAGAGTTGACCTAAAATAACCTAAATGCCAAGCATTCCAAGAACCGTCCTCAACCAAATTCACTTCTCATTCGAATGCCAATGTCATACACAGGGATGTTGTATTGTCTTGAAATGTACTTGCCTTTATCCAAAACTAGAATCTCTGATGAATCTATGGGACACACATGTAAAATATTCTGCAAAGGAAAAAAGCTTTATTTATCGTACTGTGCTTACTTTTCAGCCAGACCTGCATTTTTCTCTAAAACTTATACAATTACTGAGTATGCAAGAAGCATTAGGAGAGACTAAGTCTATTGAGAAGAAAACTGGAAGCGAAGGTCAGCAATCATTTTCTACTTTGAATCATCTCTTTCATAAAGAGGTCAATTCTCCTAAATTCCAGAATGAATGGAATTCAATACAGCAAAGTAAAATGCTTTAATTACATAAAATAAATATCTTGATGGACCTTCCACCATCTGTTTTAGTGACTTCAATTATAAAAAAAACCCTAAATTCAAGAAAAAATATATCAATAGCTAAAATTGAGATATTTTTCCATCTATTACTTTGATTTTCCTGACCCATTTTTGAGAATTGTCAGCATTCTAGATCAAGAATTCCAAATTATTTCTTGAAGAGAGTGAGATTCCTCCCAAGTCATTTAACATGCTTACTAATCAATAAAGATATGAAAAAACAAAAAAAACATATTTATGAAGCAAGCAACTTATATTATAACACTGATTTTGAGAAAAGGTTGCTGCTTGCTAAGAAAATTTTATTATTATAAAACATTTTCTGTCATTTGTATTTCTTCATTTTCCCTTCTAGATTATCTGTGTAGCCTTGTAAACACATCATAATCCAAAGCAGTTGAGCTTTATCAATAAAATGTAAATCAACGCAAGAGAGCCAACTGCATAAATAAAACAAAAGTGTACCGGGCTTCCCTGGCGGAGCAGTGGTTGAGAGCCTGCCTGCCGATGCAGGGGACACGGCTTCGTGCCCCGGTCCGGGAAGATCCCACATGCTGCGGAGCGGCTAGGCCTGTGAGCCATGGCCGCTGAGCCTGCGTGTCCGGAGCCTGTGCTCCACAATGGGAGAGGCCACAAGAGTGAGAGGCCCGTGTACCGAAAAAAAAAAAAAAAAAAAAGCATACCACCATCATCCCAAGCAGACTACAAAATAGCAAGCAGATTATAAAATAATAGTCTAAAAGCCTGCTTTTTTAAATATATATCTAAATGCATTGAATATCTTATATAAAAAGCCAAGAGACAGAGATGAAACAAAATATTAAAAGTAAACATCTCCTTCCCCAAAACCCTAACTCCCTTCCAGTCATGAGGAGAACATCACACAAACCCAAGTTGAGGGACAGTCTATGAAATACGTGAACCAGGACTCTTCAAAATCGTCATTAAGAAAAGGAAAGTCTGGGACTTTCCTGGTGGTGCAGTGGTTAAGAATCCGTCTGCCAATGCAGGGGACACAGGTTCCAGCCCTGGTCCGGGAAGATCCCACGTGCTGCAGAGCAACTAAGCCCGGACATCACAACTACTGAGCCTGCGCTGTACAGCCCGCGAGCCACAACTACTGAGGCCACACGTAGCAACTACTGAAGCCCGCAAACTCTAGGGCCTGTGTGCCGCAACTACTGAGCCCAGGTGCTGCAATTACTGAAGCCCGCACACTTAGAGCCCGTGTTCCACAACAAGAGAAGCCACCACAATGAGAAGTCCGCACACCACAACAAAGAGTAGCCCCCACTTGCCACAACCAGAGAAAGCCCGCGGGCAACAACAAAGACCCAACACAGCCAAATATAAACAATAATAAAAATAAATAAATAAAGGCATCATCACAAAAAAACAAATGAGGAAATATTTTTTTTAAAAAAAGAATAACTGGTGGGGCCGTGGTTAAGAATCCGCCTGCCAGTGCATGGGACACGGGTTTGAGCCCTGGTCCGGGAAGATCCCACATGCTTCACAGCAACTAAGCCCGTGAGCCACAACTGCTCAGCCTGTGCTTCTCGAGCCTGTGCTCTGCAACAAGAGGGGCTACGGCAGTGAGAGGCCCAGGCACCACGATGAGGAGTGCCCCTGCTCGCCACAACTAGAGAAGGCCTTCGCACAGAAAAGAAGACCGAACACAGCCAAAAATAAATAAAAAATAAATAAAAATAAATACATTTAAAAGGAAAACCTATACATTTCCCTTTCTGCAAATGTCGGTTTTCCAGGCAAGAGTAGAGCCTCAGAAAGAATGTCTGCAAACAGGACAATCACTAGTTCACTAAGTACAAAATGTAGGATACTTTTGAAGAATCCCATCACAGCTAGATAACTGGTCCAGAACCAAAAGTAAATACTGGAAGAAAAATGAAATCAACAGTGTACCACAGAGGTGGTAGGCAGACTGGCCTGGACTAAGACATCTTCAGTAATAGATAATAAGGGTGCTGATTTGTAAGCATCATTCTCGTCCCACTGTGGACTTCCTTCTGCGACAGTATAAGGATACCACCAGATCATCTTCAAATCAAGTCATGAAATGTACTTTTATATTTTTAAAAATCAATTCTTGTCCTTAAATTAACTTTTCTTCTTAGTTTAGTCATGGTCCTCTATTACTTCTAAAACATTAACTCTTTTTGATTAGAAACAGACTTCCAAATATAAAAATAAACTGTGATCAAACAGCAGGAACAAACAGTAGTAACTGACATTTCTTCAATCTAAACTGAAGATGATTTCTGTATCTCTGTCTTTTCCATTTGTCTCCATTAGGGGAAAAAAATTATGTACCTCCTAATTAACTTGGCTGGAATGAATCAGACTGCATTTGTAAAAGTTTCAGAAGACCAATGAGCTGTGCTAAACAGTACCACTATCCACCTGAGCAGAAATTACTATCCATAAGTTTCTTTACATAACTAACAAAACAAAAATTTAAACAAAAGAAGAACTACTAGAAAAAAATTAGAGATTCATTTTTTAAGTCAGGAATTTGCCTTTAGTCAGTAATTTGCCTCATACATTATCATTTTCCCTGTGGAAACCCAATTATTATCCTGAAAACAAGACCACTTTAGAAAGCAAAGGCATTGTGACAAAAGAAAGAAAAGGCAGATTGATACATTATTAAAATAACTCACACGCCATACCCTGAGGAGTAAGGAAGCCATGGCAGAGCAGGCCCCCTTCTCCTCCATGGACAGCACAGCTGTGGGGAAGACACTGCAGCTAGCAGAAGCGTGTCACACTTCCTCAGGGAGGAAGCAAGTTACAGACCACTCTAGAGAGGGCGCCCATAAACTGATGGCCACGCTCATTACCCAACGTCCAGGCTACCCACAGGCTGACTGCAACCCAACTTTCCCACCATTCCCACAAAGGCCCCAGGAACCGTCAGGCCTCTGAGGCTCTGCCAATGCCCTTCCCTCTACCCAAATATCCTTTCCCTCCTCTCTCGGACCTCAATCCTGCCCAGCTCTAAATGAACACACCAAGGCCTATTTCCCTAAGAATGCCTCTCTCAAAACCAAAATTACTTCCTCTACAATGATCTGCCTCTTACTCATCCATCATTATCTTGGATTAAATACATCATGTAAGATGCCTTATCTGACCAACACAACTAGTTTAGAAATAAGAGTCATGTTTTAGACCATCTATGACATGACATGACAACCATTCAGCTCACTAAAACCATTCAATAAATACTCTAATTGAATTTCCCAAAGAGTTGACCTAAAATAACCTAAATGCCAAGCATTCCAAGAACCGTCCTCAACCAAATTCACTTCTCATTCGAATGCCAATGTCATACACAGGGATGTTGTATTGTCTTGAAATGTACTTGCCTTTATCCAAAACTAGAATCTCTGATGAATCTATGGGACACACATGTAAAATATTCTGCAAAGGAAAAAAGCTTTATTTATCGTACTGTGCTTACTTTTCAGCCAGACCTGCATTTTTCTCTAAAACTTATACAATTACTGAGTATGCAAGAAGCATTAGGAGAGACTAAGTCTATTGAGAAGAAAACTGGAAGCGAAGGTCAGCAATCATTTTCTACTTTGAATCATCTCTTTCATAAAGAGGTCAATTCTCCTAAATTCCAGAATGAATGGAATTCAATACAGCAAAGTAAAATGCTTTAATTACATAAAATAAATATCTTGATGGACCTTCCACCATCTGTTTTAGTGACTTCAATTATAAAAAAAACCCTAAATTCAAGAAAAAATATATCAATAGCTAAAATTGAGATATTTTTCCATCTATTACTTTGATTTTCCTGACCCATTTTTGAGAATTGTCAGCATTCTAGATCAAGAATTCCAAATTATTTCTTGAAGAGAGTGAGATTCCTCCCAAGTCATTTAACATGCTTACTAATCAATAAAGATATGAAAAAACAAAAAAAACATATTTATGAAGCAAGCAACTTATATTATAACACTGATTTTGAGAAAAGGTTGCTGCTTGCTAAGAAAATTTTATTATTATAAAACATTTTCTGTCATTTGTATTTCTTCATTTTCCCTTCTAGATTATCTGTGTAGCCTTGTAAACACATCATAATCCAAAGCAGTTGAGCTTTATCAATAAAATGTAAATCAACGCAAGAGAGCCAACTGCATAAATAAAACAAAAGTGTACCGGGCTTCCCTGGCGGAGCAGTGGTTGAGAGCCTGCCTGCCGATGCAGGGGACACGGCTTCGTGCCCCGGTCCGGGAAGATCCCACATGCTGCGGAGCGGCTAGGCCTGTGAGCCATGGCCGCTGAGCCTGCGTGTCCGGAGCCTGTGCTCCACAATGGGAGAGGCCACAAGAGTGAGAGGCCCGTGTACCGAAAAAAAAAAAAAAAAAGCATACCACCATCATCCCAAGCAGACTACAAAATAGCAAGCAGATTATAAAATAATAGTCTAAAAGCCTGCTTTTTTAAATATATATCTAAATGCATTGAATATCTTATATAAAAAGCCAAGAGACAGAGATGAAACAAAATATTAAAAGTAAACATCTCCTTCCCCAAAACCCTAACTCCCTTCCAGTCATGAGGAGAACATCACACAAACCCAAGTTGAGGGACAGTCTATGAAATACGTGAACCAGGACTCTTCAAAATTGTCATTAAGAAAAGGAAAGTCTGGGACTTTCCTGGTGGTGCAGTGGTTAAGAATCCGTCTGCCAATGCAGGGGACACAGGTTCCAGCCCTGGTCCGGGAAGATCCCACGTGCTGCAGAGCAACTAAGCCCGGACATCACAACTACTGAGCCTGCGCTGTACAGCCCGCGAGCCACAACTACTGAGGCCACACGTAGCAACTACTGAAGCCCGCAAACTCTAGGGCCTGTGTGCCGCAACTACTGAGCCCAGGTGCTGCAATTACTGAAGCCCGCACACTTAGAGCCCGTGTTCCACAACAAGAGAAGCCACCACAATGAGAAGTCCGCACACCACAACAAAGAGTAGCCCCCACTTGCCACAACCAGAGAAAGCCCGCGGGCAACAACAAAGACCCAACACAGCCAAATATAAACAATAATAAAAATAAATAAATAAAGGCATCATCACAAAAAAACAAATGAGGAAATATTTTTTTTAAAAAAAGAATAACTGGTGGGGCCGTGGTTAAGAATCCGCCTGCCAGTGCATGGGACACGGGTTTGAGCCCTGGTCCGGGAAGATCCCACATGCTTCACAGCAACTAAGCCCGTGAGCCACAACTGCTCAGCCTGTGCTTCTCGAGCCTGTGCTCTGCAACAAGAGGGGCTACGGCAGTGAGAGGCCCAGGCACCACGATGAGGAGTGCCCCTGCTCGCCACAACTAGAGAAGGCCTTCGCACAGAAAAGAAGACCGAACACAGCCAAAAATAAATAAAAAATAAATAAAAATAAATACATTTAAAAGGAAAACCTATACATTTCCCTTTCTGCAAATGTCGGTTTTCCAGGCAAGAGTAGAGCCTCAGAAAGAATGTCTGCAAACAGGACAATCACTAGTTCACTAAGTACAAAATGTAGGATACTTTTGAAGAATCCCATCACAGCTAGATAACTGGTCCAGAACCAAAAGTAAATACTGGAAGAAAAATGAAATCAACAGTGTACCACAGAGGTGGTAGGCAGACTGGCCTGGACTAAGACATCTTCAGTAATAGATAATAAGGGTGCTGATTTGTAAGCATCATTCTCGTCCCACTGTGGACTTCCTTCTGCGACAGTATAAGGATACCACCAGATCATCTTCAAATCAAGTCATGAAATGTACTTTTATATTTTTAAAAATCAATTCTTGTCCTTAAATTAACTTTTCTTCTTAGTTTAGTCATGGTCCTCTATTACTTCTAAAACATTAACTCTTTTTGATTAGAAACAGACTTCCAAATATAAAAATAAACTGTGATCAAACAGCAGGAACAAACAGTAGTAACTGACATTTCTTCAATCTAAACTGAAGATGATTTCTGTATCTCTGTCTTTTCCATTTGTCTCCATTAGGGGAAAAAAATTATGTACCTCCTAATTAACTTGGCTGGAATGAATCAGACTGCATTTGTAAAAGTTTCAGAAGACCAATGAGCTGTGCTAAACAGTACCACTATCCACCTGAGCAGAAATTACTATCCATAAGTTTCTTTACATAACTAACAAAACAAAAATTTAAACAAAAGAAGAACTACTAGAAAAAAATTAGAGATTCATTTTTTAAGTCAGGAATTTGCCTTTAGTCAGTAATTTGCCTCATACATTATCATTTTCCCTGTGGAAACCCAATTATTATCCTGAAAACAAGACCACTTTAGAAAGCAAAGGCATTGTGACAAAAGAAAGAAAAGGCAGATTGATACATTATTAAAATAACTCACACGCCATACCCTGAGGAGTAAGGAAGCCATGGCAGAGCAGGCCCCCTTCTCCTCCATGGACAGCACAGCTGTGGGGAAGACACTGCAGCTAGCAGAAGCGTGTCACACTTCCTCAGGGAGGAAGCAAGTTACAGACCACTCTAGAGAGGGCGCCCATAAACTGATGGCCACGCTCATTACCCAACGTCCAGGCTACCCACAGGCTGACTGCAACCCAACTTTCCCACCATTCCAACAAAGGCCCCAGGAACCGTCAGGCCTCTGAGGCTCTGCCAATGCCCTTCCCTCTACCCAAATATCCTTTCCCTCCTCTCTCGGACCTCAATCCTGCCCAGCTCTAAATGAACACACCAAGGCCTATTTCCCTAAGAATGCCTCTCTCAAAACCAAAATTACTTCCTCTACAATGATCTGCCTCTTACTCATCCATCATTATCTTGGATTAAATACATCATGTAAGATGCCTTATCTGACCAACACAACTAGTTTAGAAATAAGAGTCATGTTTTAGACCATCTATGACATGACATGACAACCATTCAGCTCACTAAAACCATTCAATAAATACTCTAATTGAATTTCCCAAAGAGTTGACCTAAAATAACCTAAATGCCAAGCATTCCAAGAACCGTCCTCAACCAAATTCACTTCTCATTCGAATGCCAATGTCATACACAGGGATGTTGTATTGTCTTGAAATGTACTTGCCTTTATCCAAAACTAGAATCTCTGATGAATCTATGGGACACACATGAAAAATATTCTGCAAAGGAAAAAAGCTTTATTTATCGTACTGTGCTTACTTTTCAGCCAGACCTGCATTTTTCTCTAAAACTTATACAATTACTGAGTATGCAAGAAGCATTAGGAGAGACTAAGTCTATTGAGAAGAAAACTGGAAGCGAAGGTCAGCAATCATTTTCTACTTTGAATCATCTCTTTCATAAAGAGGTCAATTCTCCTAAATTCCAGAATGAATGGAATTCAATACAGCAAAGTAAAATGCTTTAATTACATAAAATAAATATCTTGATGGACCTTCCACCATCTGTTTTAGTGACTTCAATTATAAAAAAAACCCTAAATTCAAGAAAAAATATATCAATAGCTAAAATTGAGATATTTTTCCATCTATTACTTTGATTTTCCTGACCCATTTTTGAGAATTGTCAGCATTCTAGATCAAGAATTCCAAATTATTTCTTGAAGAGAGTGAGATTCCTCCCAAGTCATTTAACATGCTTACTAATCAATAAAGATATGAAAAAACAAAAAAAACATATTTATGAAGCAAGCAACTTATATTATAACACTGATTTTGAGAAAAGGTTGCTGCTTGCTAAGAAAATTTTATTATTATAAAACATTTTCTGTCATTTGTATTTCTTCATTTTCCCTTCTAGATTATCTGTGTAGCCTTGTAAACACATCATAATCCAAAGCAGTTGAGCTTTATCAATAAAATGTAAATCAACGCAAGAGAGCCAACTGCATAAATAAAACAAAAGTGTACCGGGCTTCCCTGGCGGAGCAGTGGTTGAGAGCCTGCCTGCCGATGCAGGGGACACGGCTTCGTGCCCCGGTCCGGGAAGATCCCACATGCTGCGGAGCGGCTAGGCCTGTGAGCCATGGCCGCTGAGCCTGCGTGTCCGGAGCCTGTGCTCCACAATGGGAGAGGCCACAAGAGTGAGAGGCCCGTGTACCGAAAAAAAAAAAAAAAAAGCATACCACCATCATCCCAAGCAGACTACAAAATAGCAAGCAGATTATAAAATAATAGTCTAAAAGCCTGCTTTTTTAAATATATATCTAAATGCATTGAATATCTTATATAAAAAGCCAAGAGACAGAGATGAAACAAAATATTAAAAGTAAACATCTCCTTCCCCAAAACCCTAACTCCCTTCCAGTCATGAGGAGAACATCACACAAACCCAAGTTGAGGGACAGTCTATGAAATACGTGAACCAGGACTCTTCAAAATTGTCATTAAGAAAAGGAAAGTCTGGGACTTTCCTGGTGGTGCAGTGGTTAAGAATCCGTCTGCCAATGCAGGGGACACAGGTTCCAGCCCTGGTCCGGGAAGATCCCACGTGCTGCAGAGCAACTAAGCCCGGACATCACAACTACTGAGCCTGCGCTGTACAGCCCGCGAGCCACAACTACTGAGGCCACACGTAGCAACTACTGAAGCCCGCAAACTCTAGGGCCTGTGTGCCGCAACTACTGAGCCCAGGTGCTGCAATTACTGAAGCCCGCACACTTAGAGCCCGTGTTCCACAACAAGAGAAGCCACCACAATGAGAAGTCCGCACACCACAACAAAGAGTAGCCCCCACTTGCCACAACCAGAGAAAGCCCGCGGGCAACAACAAAGACCCAACACAGCCAAATATAAACAATAATAAAAATAAATAAATAAAGGCATCATCACAAAAAAACAAATGAGGAAATATTTTTTTTAAAAAAAGAATAACTGGTGGGGCCGTGGTTAAGAATCCGCCTGCCAGTGCATGGGACACGGGTTTGAGCCCTGGTCCGGGAAGATCCCACATGCTTCACAGCAACTAAGCCCGTGAGCCACAACTGCTCAGCCTGTGCTTCTCGAGCCTGTGCTCTGCAACAAGAGGGGCTACGGCAGTGAGAGGCCCAGGCACCACGATGAGGAGTGCCCCTGCTCGCCACAACTAGAGAAGGCCTTCGCACAGAAAAGAAGACCGAACACAGCCAAAAATAAATAAAAAATAAATAAAAATAAATACATTTAAAAGGAAAACCTATACATTTCCCTTTCTGCAAATGTCGGTTTTCCAGGCAAGAGTAGAGCCTCAGAAAGAATGTCTGCAAACAGGACAATCACTAGTTCACTAAGTACAAAATGTAGGATACTTTTGAAGAATCCCATCACAGCTAGATAACTGGTCCAGAACCAAAAGTAAATACTGGAAGAAAAATGAAATCAACAGTGTACCACAGAGGTGGTAGGCAGACTGGCCTGGACTAAGACATCTTCAGTAATAGATAATAAGGGTGCTGATTTGTAAGCATCATTCTCGTCCCACTGTGGACTTCCTTCTGCGACAGTATAAGGATACCACCAGATCATCTTCAAATCAAGTCATGAAATGTACTTTTATATTTTTAAAAATCAATTCTTGTCCTTAAATTAACTTTTCTTCTTAGTTTAGTCATGGTCCTCTATTACTTCTAAAACATTAACTCTTTTTGATTAGAAACAGACTTCCAAATATAAAAATAAACTGTGATCAAACAGCAGGAACAAACAGTAGTAACTGACATTTCTTCAATCTAAACTGAAGATGATTTCTGTATCTCTGTCTTTTCCATTTGTCTCCATTAGGGGAAAAAAATTATGTACCTCCTAATTAACTTGGCTGGAATGAATCAGACTGCATTTGTAAAAGTTTCAGAAGACCAATGAGCTGTGCTAAACAGTACCACTATCCACCTGAGCAGAAATTACTATCCATAAGTTTCTTTACATAACTAACAAAACAAAAATTTAAACAAAAGAAGAACTACTAGAAAAAAATTAGAGATTCATTTTTTAAGTCAGGAATTTGCCTTTAGTCAGTAATTTGCCTCATACATTATCATTTTCCCTGTGGAAACCCAATTATTATCCTGAAAACAAGACCACTTTAGAAAGCAAAGGCATTGTGACAAAAGAAAGAAAAGGCAGATTGATACATTATTAAAATAACTCACACGCCATACCCTGAGGAGTAAGGAAGCCATGGCAGAGCAGGCCCCCTTCTCCTCAATGGACAGCACAGCTGTGGGGAAGACACTGCAGCTAGCAGAAGCGTGTCACACTTCCTCAGGGAGGAAGCAAGTTACAGACCACTCTAGAGAGGGCGCCCATAAACTGATGGCCACGCTCATTACCCAACGTCCAGGCTACCCACAGGCTGACTGCAACCCAACTTTCCCACCATTCCAACAAAGGCCCCAGGAACCGTCAGGCCTCTGAGGCTCTGCCAATGCCCTTCCCTCTACCCAAATATCCTTTCCCTCCTCTCTCGGACCTCAATCCTGCCCAGCTCTAAATGAACACACCAAGGCCTATTTCCCTAAGAATGCCTCTCTCAAAACCAAAATTACTTCCTCTACAATGATCTGCCTCTTACTCATCCATCATTATCTTGGATTAAATACATCATGTAAGATGCCTTATCTGACCAACACAACTAGTTTAGAAATAAGAGTCATGTTTTAGACCATCTATGACATGACATGACAACCATTCAGCTCACTAAAACCATTCAATAAATACTCTAATTGAATTTCCCAAAGAGTTGACCTAAAATAACCTAAATGCCAAGCATTCCAAGAACCGTCCTCAACCAAATTCACTTCTCATTCGAATGCCAATGTCATACACAGGGATGTTGTATTGTCTTGAAATGTACTTGCCTTTATCCAAAACTAGAATCTCTGATGAATCTATGGGACACACATGAAAAATATTCTGCAAAGTCAAAAAGCTTTATTTATCGTACTGTGCTTACTTTTCAGCCAGACCTGCATTTTTCTCTAAAACTTATACAATTACTGAGTATGCAAGAAGCATTAGGAGAGACTAAGTCTATTGAGAAGAAAACTGGAAGCGAAGGTCAGCAATCATTTTCTACTTTGAATCATCTCTTTCATAAAGAGGTCAATTCTCCTAAATTCCAGAATGAATGGAATTCAATACAGCAAAGTAAAATGCTTTAATTACATAAAATAAATATCTTGATGGACCTTCCACCATCTGTTTTAGTGACTTCAATTATAAAAAAAACCCTAAATTCAAGAAAAAATATATCAATAGCTAAAATTGAGATATTTTTCCATCTATTACTTTGATTTTCCTGACCCATTTTTGAGAATTGTCAGCATTCTAGATCAAGAATTCCAAATTATTTCTTGAAGAGAGTGAGATTCCTCCCAAGTCATGTAACATGCTTACTAATCAATAAAGATATGAAAAAACAAAAAAAACATATTTATGAAGCAAGCAACTTATATTATAACACTGATTTTGAGAAAAGGTTGCTGCTTGCTAAGAAAATTTTATTATTATAAAACATTTTCTGTCATTTGTATTTCTTCATTTTCCCTTCTAGATTATCTGTGTAGCCTTGTAAACACATCATAATCCAAAGCAGTTGAGCTTTATCAATAAAATGTAAATCAACGCAAGAGAGCCAACTGCATAAATAAAACAAAAGTGTACCGGGCTTCCCTGGCGGAGCAGTGGTTGAGAGCCTGCCTGCCGATGCAGGGGACACGGCTTCGTGCCCCGGTCCGGGAAGATCCCACATGCTGCGGAGCGGCTAGGCCTGTGAGCCATGGCCGCTGAGCCTGCGTGTCCGGAGCCTGTGCTCCACAATGGGAGAGGCCACAAGAGTGAGAGGCCCGTGTACCGAAAAAAAAAAAAAAAAAGCATACCACCATCATCCCAAGCAGACTACAAAATAGCAAGCAGATTATGAAATAATAGTCTAAAAGCCTGCTTTTTTAAATATATATCTAAATGCATTGAATATCTTATATAAAAAGCCAAGAGACAGAGATGAAACAAAATATTAAAAGTAAACATCTCCTTCCCCAAAACCCTAACTCCCTTCCAGTCATGAGGAGAACATCACACAAACCCAAGTTGAGGGACAGTCTATGAAATACGTGAACCAGGACTCTTCAAAATTGTCATTAAGAAAAGGAAAGTCTGGGACTTTCCTGGTGGTGCAGTGGTTAAGAATCCGTCTGCCAATGCAGGGGACACAGGTTCCAGCCCTGGTCCGGGAAGATCCCACGTGCTGCAGAGCAACTAAGCCCGGACATCACAACTACTGAGCCTGCGCTGTACAGCCCGCGAGCCACAACTACTGAGGCCACACGTAGCAACTACTGAAGCCCGCAAACTCTAGGGCCTGTGTGCCGCAACTACTGAGCCCAGGTGCTGCAATTACTGAAGCCCGCACACTTAGAGCCCGTGTTCCACAACAAGAGAAGCCACCACAATGAGAAGTCCGCACACCACAACAAAGAGTAGCCCCCACTTGCCACAACCAGAGAAAGCCCGCGGGCAACAACAAAGACCCAACACAGCCAAATATAAACAATAATAAAAATAAATAAATAAAGGCATCATCACAAAAAAACAAATGAGGAAATATTTTTTTTAAAAAAAGAATAACTGGTGGGGCCGTGGTTAAGAATCCGCCTGCCAGTGCATGGGACACGGGTTTGAGCCCTGGTCCGGGAAGATCCCACATGCTTCACAGCAACTAAGCCCGTGAGCCACAACTGCTCAGCCTGTGCTTCTCGAGCCTGTGCTCTGCAACAAGAGGGGCTACGGCAGTGAGAGGCCCAGGCACCACGATGAGGAGTGCCCCTGCTCGCCACAACTAGAGAAGGCCTTCGCACAGAAAAGAAGACCGAACACAGCCAAAAATAAATAAAAAATAAATAAAAATAAATACATTTAAAAGGAAAACCTATACATTTCCCTTTCTGCAAATGTCGGTTTTCCAGGCAAGAGTAGAGCCTCAGAAAGAATGTCTGCAAACAGGACAATCACTAGTTCACTAAGTACAAAATGTAGGATACTTTTGAAGAATCCCATCACAGCTAGATAACTGGTCCAGAACCAAAAGTAAATACTGGAAGAAAAATGAAATCAACAGTGTACCACAGAGGTGGTAGGCAGACTGGCCTGGACTAAGACATCTTCAGTAATAGATAATAAGGGTGCTGATTTGTAAGCATCATTCTCGTCCCACTGTGGACTTCCTTCTGCGACAGTATAAGGATACCACCAGATCATCTTCAAATCAAGTCATGAAATGTACTTTTATATTTTTAAAAATCAATTCTTGTCCTTAAATTAACTTTTCTTCTTAGTTTAGTCATGGTCCTCTATTACTTCTAAAACATTAACTCTTTTTGATTAGAAACAGACTTCCAAATATAAAAATAAACTGTGATCAAACAGCAGGAACAAACAGTAGTAACTGACATTTCTTCAATCTAAACTGAAGATGATTTCTGTATCTCTGTCTTTTCCATTTGTCTCCATTAGGGGAAAAAAATTATGTACCTCCTAATTAACTTGGCTGGAATGAATCAGACTGCATTTGTAAAAGTTTCAGAAGACCAATGAGCTGTGCTAAACAGTACCACTATCCACCTGAGCAGAAATTACTATCCATAAGTTTCTTTACATAACTAACAAAACAAAAATTTAAACAAAAGAAGAACTACTAGAAAAAAATTAGAGATTCATTTTTTAAGTCAGGAATTTGCCTTTAGTCAGTAATTTGCCTCATACATTATCATTTTCCCTGTGGAAACCCAATTATTATCCTGAAAACAAGACCACTTTAGAAAGCAAAGGCATTGTGACAAAAGAAAGAAAAGGCAGATTGATACATTATTAAAATAACTCACACGCCATACCCTGAGGAGTAAGGAAGCCATGGCAGAGCAGGCCCCCTTCTCCTCAATGGACAGCACAGCTGTGGGGAAGACACTGCAGCTAGCAGAAGCGTGTCACACTTCCTCAGGGAGGAAGCAAGTTACAGACCACTCTAGAGAGGGCGCCCATAAACTGATGGCCACGCTCATTACCCAACGTCCAGGCTACCCACAGGCTGACTGCAACCCAACTTTCCCACCATTCCAACAAAGGCCCCAGGAACCGTCAGGCCTCTGAGGCTCTGCCAATGCCCTTCCCTCTACCCAAATATCCTTTCCCTCCTCTCTCGGACCTCAATCCTGCCCAGCTCTAAATGAACACACCAAGGCCTATTTCCCTAAGAATGCCTCTCTCAAAACCAAAATTACTTCCTCTACAATGATCTGCCTCTTACTCATCCATCATTATCTTGGATTAAATACATCATGTAAGATGCCTTATCTGACCAACACAACTAGTTTAGAAATAAGAGTCATGTTTTAGACCATCTATGACATGACATGACAACCATTCAGCTCACTAAAACCATTCAATAAATACTCTAATTGAATTTCCCAAAGAGTTGACCTAAAATAACCTAAATGCCAAGCATTCCAAGAACCGTCCTCAACCAAATTCACTTCTCATTCGAATGCCAATGTCATACACAGGGATGTTGTATTGTCTTGAAATGTACTTGCCTTTATCCAAAACTAGAATCTCTGATGAATCTATGGGACACACATGAAAAATATTCTGCAAAGTCAAAAAGCTTTATTTATCGTACTGTGCTTACTTTTCAGCCAGACCTGCATTTTTCTCTAAAACTTATACAATTACTGAGTATGCAAGAAGCATTAGGAGAGACTAAGTCTATTGAGAAGAAAACTGGAAGCGAAGGTCAGCAATCATTTTCTACTTTGAATCATCTCTTTCATAAAGAGGTCAATTCTCCTAAATTCCAGAATGAATGGAATTCAATACAGCAAAGTAAAATGCTTTAATTACATAAAATAAATATCTTGATGGACCTTCCACCATCTGTTTTAGTGACTTCAATTATAAAAAAAACCCTAAATTCAAGAAAAAATATATCAATAGCTAAAATTGAGATATTTTTCCATCTATTACTTTGATTTTCCTGACCCATTTTTGAGAATTGTCAGCATTCTAGATCAAGAATTCCAAATTATTTCTTGAAGAGAGTGAGATTCCTCCCAAGTCATTTAACATGCTTACTAATCAATAAAGATATGAAAAAACAAAAAAAACATATTTATGAAGCAAGCAACTTATATTATAACACTGATTTTGAGAAAAGGTTGCTGCTTGCTAAGAAAATTTTATTATTATAAAACATTTTCTGTCATTTGTATTTCTTCATTTTCCCTTCTAGATTATCTGTGTAGCCTTGTAAACACATCATAATCCAAAGCAGTTGAGCTTTATCAATAAAATGTAAATCAACGCAAGAGAGCCAACTGCATAAATAAAACAAAAGTGTACCGGGCTTCCCTGGTGGAGCAGTGGTTGAGAGCCTGCCTGCCGATGCAGGGGACACGGCTTCGTGCCCCGGTCCGGGAAGATCCCACATGCTGCGGAGCGGCTAGGCCTGTGAGCCATGGCCGCTGAGCCTGCGTGTCCGGAGCCTGTGCTCCACAATGGGAGAGGCCACAAGAGTGAGAGGCCCGTGTACCGAAAAAAAAAAAAAAAAAGCATACCACCATCATCCCAAGCAGACTACAAAATAGCAAGCAGATTATGAAATAATAGTCTAAAAGCCTGCTTTTTTAAATATATATCTAAATGCATTGAATATCTTATATAAAAAGCCAAGAGACAGAGATGAAACAAAATATTAAAAGTAAACATCTCCTTCCCCAAAACCCTAACTCCCTTCCAGTCATGAGGAGAACATCACACAAACCCAAGTTGAGGGACAGTCTATGAAATACGTGAACCAGGACTCTTCAAAATTGTCATTAAGAAAAGGAAAGTCTGGGACTTTCCTGGTGGTGCAGTGGTTAAGAATCCGTCTGCCAATGCAGGGGACACAGGTTCCAGCCCTGGTCCGGGAAGATCCCACGTGCTGCAGAGCAACTAAGCCCGGACATCACAACTACTGAGCCTGCGCTGTACAGCCCGCGAGCCACAACTACTGAGGCCACACGTAGCAACTACTGAAGCCCGCAAACTCTAGGGCCTGTGTGCCGCAACTACTGAGCCCAGGTGCTGCAATTACTGAAGCCCGCACACTTAGAGCCCGTGTTCCACAACAAGAGAAGCCACCACAATGAGAAGTCCGCACACCACAACAAAGAGTAGCCCCCACTTGCCACAACCAGAGAAAGCCCGCGGGCAACAACAAAGACCCAACACAGCCAAATATAAACAATAATAAAAATAAATAAATAAAGGCATCATCACAAAAAAACAAATGAGGAAATAATTTTTTTAAAAAAAGAATAACTGGTGGGGCCGTGGTTAAGAATCCGCCTGCCAGTGCATGGGACACGGGTTTGAGCCCTGGTCCGGGAAGATCCCACATGCTTCACAGCAACTAAGCCCGTGAGCCACAACTGCTCAGCCTGTGCTTCTCGAGCCTGTGCTCTGCAACAAGAGGGGCTACGGCAGTGAGAGGCCCAGGCACCACGATGAGGAGTGCCCCTGCTCGCCACAACTAGAGAAGGCCTTCGCACAGAAAAGAAGACCGAACACAGCCAAAAATAAATAAAAAATAAATAAAAATAAATACATTTAAAAGGAAAACCTATACATTTCCCTTTCTGCAAATGTCGGTTTTCCAGGCAAGAGTAGAGCCTCAGAAAGAATGTCTGCAAACAGGACAATCACTAGTTCACTAAGTACAAAATGTAGGATACTTTTGAAGAATCCCATCACAGCTAGATAACTGGTCCAGAACCAAAAGTAAATACTGGAAGAAAAATGAAATCAACAGTGTACCACAGAGGTGGTAGGCAGACTGGCCTGGACTAAGACATCTTCAGTAATAGATAATAAGGGTGCTGATTTGTAAGCATCATTCTCGTCCCACTGTGGACTTCCTTCTGCGACAGTATAAGGATACCACCAGATCATCTTCAAATCAAGTCATGAAATGTACTTTTATATTTTTAAAAATCAATTCTTGTCCTTAAATTAACTTTTCTTCTTAGTTTAGTCATGGTCCTCTATTACTTCTAAAACATTAACTCTTTTTGATTAGAAACAGACTTCCAAATATAAAAATAAACTGTGATCAAACAGCAGGAACAAACAGTAGTAACTGACATTTCTTCAATCTAAACTGAAGATGATTTCTGTATCTCTGTCTTTTCCATTTGTCTCCATTAGGGGAAAAAAATTATGTACCTCCTAATTAACTTGGCTGGAATGAATCAGACTGCATTTGTAAAAGTTTCAGAAGACCAATGAGCTGTGCTAAACAGTACCACTATCCACCTGAGCAGAAATTACTATCCATAAGTTTCTTTACATAACTAACAAAACAAAAATTTAAACAAAAGAAGAACTACTAGAAAAAAATTAGAGATTCATTTTTTAAGTCAGGAATTTGCCTTTAGTCAGTAATTTGCCTCATACATTATCATTTTCCCTGTGGAAACCCAATTATTATCCTGAAAACAAGACCACTTTAGAAAGCAAAGGCATTGTGACAAAAGAAAGAAAAGGCAGATTGATACATTATTAAAATAACTCACACGCCATACCCTGAGGAGTAAGGAAGCCATGGCAGAGCAGGCCCCCTTCTCCTCAATGGACAGCACAGCTGTGGGGAAGACACTGCAGCTAGCAGAAGCGTGTCACACTTCCTCAGGGAGGAAGCAAGTTACAGACCACTCTAGAGAGGGCGCCCATAAACTGATGGCCACGCTCATTACCCAACGTCCAGGCTACCCACAGGCTGACTGCAACCCAACTTTCCCACCATTCCAACAAAGGCCCCAGGAACCGTCAGGCCTCTGAGGCTCTGCCAATGCCCTTCCCTCTACCCAAATATCCTTTCCCTCCTCTCTCGGACCTCAATCCTGCCCAGCTCTAAATGAACACACCAAGGCCTATTTCCCTAAGAATGCCTCTCTCAAAACCAAAATTACTTCCTCTACAATGATCTGCCTCTTACTCATCCATCATTATCTTGGATTAAATACATCATGTAAGATGCCTTATCTGACCAACACAACTAGTTTAGAAATAAGAGTCATGTTTTAGACCATCTATGACATGACATGACAACCATTCAGCTCACTAAAACCATTCAATAAATACTCTAATTGAATTTCCCAAAGAGTTGACCTAAAATAACCTAAATGCCAAGCATTCCAAGAACCGTCCTCAACCAAATTCACTTCTCATTCGAATGCCAATGTCATACACAGGGATGTTGTATTGTCTTGAAATGTACTTGCCTTTATCCAAAACTAGAATCTCTGATGAATCTATGGGACACACATGAAAAATATTCTGCAAAGTCAAAAAGCTTTATTTATCGTACTGTGCTTACTTTTCAGCCAGACCTGCATTTTTCTCTAAAACTTATACAATTACTGAGTATGCAAGAAGCATTAGGAGAGACTAAGTCTATTGAGAAGAAAACTGGAAGCGAAGGTCAGCAATCATTTTCTACTTTGAATCATCTCTTTCATAAAGAGGTCAATTCTCCTAAATTCCAGAATGAATGGAATTCAATACAGCAAAGTAAAATGCTTTAATTACATAAAATAAATATCTTGATGGACCTTCCACCATCTGTTTTAGTGACTTCAATTATAAAAAAAACCCTAAATTCAAGAAAAAATATATCAATAGCTAAAATTGAGATATTTTTCCATCTATTACTTTGATTTTCCTGACCCATTTTTGAGAATTGTCAGCATTCTAGATCAAGAATTCCAAATTATTTCTTGAAGAGAGTGAGATTCCTCCCAAGTCATGTAACATGCTTACTAATCAATAAAGATATGAAAAAACAAAAAAAACATATTTATGAAGCAAGCAACTTATATTATAACACTGATTTTGAGAAAAGGTTGCTGCTTGCTAAGAAAATTTTATTATTATAAAACATTTTCTGTCATTTGTATTTCTTCATTTTCCCTTCTAGATTATCTGTGTAGCCTTGTAAACACATCATAATCCAAAGCAGTTGAGCTTTATCAATAAAATGTAAATCAACGCAAGAGAGCCAACTGCATAAATAAAACAAAAGTGTACCGGGCTTCCCTGGCGGAGCAGTGGTTGAGAGCCTGCCTGCCGATGCAGGGGACACGGCTTCGTGCCCCGGTCCGGGAAGATCCCACATGCTGCGGAGCGGCTAGGCCTGTGAGCCATGGCCGCTGAGCCTGCGTGTCCGGAGCCTGTGCTCCACAATGGGAGAGGCCACAAGAGTGAGAGGCCCGTGTACCGAAAAAAAAAAAAAAAAAAGCATACCACCATCATCCCAAGCAGACTACAAAATAGCAAGCAGATTATAAAATAATAGTCTAAAAGCCTGCTTTTTTAAATATATATCTAAATGCATTGAATATCTTATATAAAAAGCCAAGAGACAGAGATGAAACAAAATATTAAAAGTAAACATCTCCTTCCCCAAAACCCTAACTCCCTTCCAGTCATGAGGAGAACATCACACAAACCCAAGTTGAGGGACAGTCTATGAAATACGTGAACCAGGACTCTTCAAAATTGTCATTAAGAAAAGGAAAGTCTGGGACTTTCCTGGTGGTGCAGTGGTTAAGAATCCGTCTGCCAATGCAGGGGACACAGGTTCCAGCCCTGGTCCGGGAAGATCCCACGTGCTGCAGAGCAACTAAGCCCGGACATCACAACTACTGAGCCTGCGCTGTACAGCCCGCGAGCCACAACTACTGAGGCCACACGTAGCAACTACTGAAGCCCGCAAACTCTAGGGCCTGTGTGCCGCAACTACTGAGCCCAGGTGCTGCAATTACTGAAGCCCGCACACTTAGAGCCCGTGTTCCACAACAAGAGAAGCCACCACAATGAGAAGTCCGCACACCACAACAAAGAGTAGCCCCCACTTGCCACAACCAGAGAAAGCCCGCGGGCAACAACAAAGACCCAACACAGCCAAATATAAACAATAATAAAAATAAATAAATAAAGGCATCATCACAAAAAAACAAATGAGGAAATAATTTTTTTAAAAAAAGAATAACTGGTGGGGCCGTGGTTAAGAATCCGCCTGCCAGTGCATGGGACACGGGTTTGAGCCCTGGTCCGGGAAGATCCCACATGCTTCACAGCAACTAAGCCCGTGAGCCACAACTGCTCAGCCTGTGCTTCTCGAGCCTGTGCTCTGCAACAAGAGGGGCTACGGCAGTGAGAGGCCCAGGCACCACGATGAGGAGTGCCCCTGCTCGCCACAACTAGAGAAGGCCTTCGCACAGAAAAGAAGACCGAACACAGCCAAAAATAAATAAAAAATAAATAAAAATAAATACATTTAAAAGGAAAACCTATACATTTCCCTTTCTGCAAATGTCGGTTTTCCAGGCAAGAGTAGAGCCTCAGAAAGAATGTCTGCAAACAGGACAATCACTAGTTCACTAAGTACAAAATGTAGGATACTTTTGAAGAATCCCATCACAGCTAGATAACTGGTCCAGAACCAAAAGTAAATACTGGAAGAAAAATGAAATCAACAGTGTACCACAGAGGTGGTAGGCAGACTGGCCTGGACTAAGACATCTTCAGTAATAGATAATAAGGGTGCTGATTTGTAAGCATCATTCTCGTCCCACTGTGGACTTCCTTCTGCGACAGTATAAGGATACCACCAGATCATCTTCAAATCAAGTCATGAAATGTACTTTTATATTTTTAAAAATCAATTCTTGTCCTTAAATTAACTTTTCTTCTTAGTTTAGTCATGGTCCTCTATTACTTCTAAAACATTAACTCTTTTTGATTAGAAACAGACTTCCAAATATAAAAATAAACTGTGATCAAACAGCAGGAACAAACAGTAGTAACTGACATTTCTTCAATCTAAACTGAAGATGATTTCTGTATCTCTGTCTTTTCCATTTGTCTCCATTAGGGGAAAAAAATTATGTACCTCCTAATTAACTTGGCTGGAATGAATCAGACTGCATTTGTAAAAGTTTCAGAAGACCAATGAGCTGTGCTAAACAGTACCACTATCCACCTGAGCAGAAATTACTATCCATAAGTTTCTTTACATAACTAACAAAACAAAAATTTAAACAAAAGAAGAACTACTAGAAAAAAATTAGAGATTCATTTTTTAAGTCAGGAATTTGCCTTTAGTCAGTAATTTGCCTCATACATTATCATTTTCCCTGTGGAAACCCAATTATTATCCTGAAAACAAGACCACTTTAGAAAGCAAAGGCATTGTGACAAAAGAAAGAAAAGGCAGATTGATACATTATTAAAATAACTCACACGCCATACCCTGAGGAGTAAGGAAGCCATGGCAGAGCAGGCCCCCTTCTCCTCAATGGACAGCACAGCTGTGGGGAAGACACTGCAGCTAGCAGAAGCGTGTCACACTTCCTCAGGGAGGAAGCAAGTTACAGACCACTCTAGAGAGGGCGCCCATAAACTGATGGCCACGCTCATTACCCAACGTCCAGGCTACCCACAGGCTGACTGCAACCCAACTTTCCCACCATTCCCACAAAGGCCCCAGGAACCGTCAGGCCTCTGAGGCTCTGCCAATGCCCTTCCCTCTACCCAAATATCCTTTCCCTCCTCTCTCGGACCTCAATCCTGCCCAGCTCTAAATGAACACACCAAGGCCTATTTCCCTAAGAATGCCTCTCTCAAAACCAAAATTACTTCCTCTACAATGATCTGCCTCTTACTCATCCATCATTATCTTGGATTAAATACATCATGTAAGATGCCTTATCTGACCAACACAACTAGTTTAGAAATAAGAGTCATGTTTTAGACCATCTATGACATGACATGACAACCATTCAGCTCACTAAAACCATTCAATAAATACTCTAATTGAATTTCCCAAAGAGTTGACCTAAAATAACCTAAATGCCAAGCATTCCAAGAACCGTCCTCAACCAAATTCACTTCTCATTCGAATGCCAATGTCATACACAGGGATGTTGTATTGTCTTGAAATGTACTTGCCTTTATCCAAAACTAGAATCTCTGATGAATCTATGGGACACACATGAAAAATATTCTGCAAAGTCAAAAAGCTTTATTTATCGTACTGTGCTTACTTTTCAGCCAGACCTGCATTTTTCTCTAAAACTTATACAATTACTGAGTATGCAAGAAGCATTAGGAGAGACTAAGTCTATTGAGAAGAAAACTGGAAGCGAAGGTCAGCAATCATTTTCTACTTTGAATCATCTCTTTCATAAAGAGGTCAATTCTCCTAAATTCCAGAATGAATGGAATTCAATACAGCAAAGTAAAATGCTTTAATTACATAAAATAAATATCTTGATGGACCTTCCACCATCTGTTTTAGTGACTTCAATTATAAAAAAAACCCTAAATTCAAGAAAAAATATATCAATAGCTAAAATTGAGATATTTTTCCATCTATTACTTTGATTTTCCTGACCCATTTTTGAGAATTGTCAGCATTCTAGATCAAGAATTCCAAATTATTTCTTGAAGAGAGTGAGATTCCTCCCAAGTCATGTAACATGCTTACTAATCAATAAAGATATGAAAAAACAAAAAAAACATATTTATGAAGCAAGCAACTTATATTATAACACTGATTTTGAGAAAAGGTTGCTGCTTGCTAAGAAAATTTTATTATTATAAAACATTTTCTGTCATTTGTATTTCTTCATTTTCCCTTCTAGATTATCTGTGTAGCCTTGTAAACACATCATAATCCAAAGCAGTTGAGCTTTATCAATAAAATGTAAATCAACGCAAGAGAGCCAACTGCATAAATAAAACAAAAGTGTACCGGGCTTCCCTGGCGGAGCAGTGGTTGAGAGCCTGCCTGCCGATGCAGGGGACACGGCTTCGTGCCCCGGTCCGGGAAGATCCCACATGCCGCGGAGCGGCTAGGCCTGTGAGCCATGGCCGCTGAGCCTGCGTGTCCGGAGCCTGTGCTCCACAATGGGAGAGGCCACAAGAGTGAGAGGCCCGTGTACCGAAAAAAAAAAAAAAAAAAGCATACCACCATCATCCCAAGCAGACTACAAAATAGCAAGCAGATTATAAAATAATAGTCTAAAAGCCTGCTTTTTTAAATATATATCTAAATGCATTGAATATCTTATATAAAAAGCCAAGAGACAGAGATGAAACAAAATATTAAAAGTAAACATCTCCTTCCCCAAAACCCTAACTCCCTTCCAGTCATGAGGAGAACATCACACAAACCCAAGTTGAGGGACAGTCTATGAAATACGTGAACCAGGACTCTTCAAAATTGTCATTAAGAAAAGGAAAGTCTGGGACTTTCCTGGTGGTGCAGTGGTTAAGAATCCGTCTGCCAATGCAGGGGACACAGGTTCCAGCCCTGGTCCGGGAAGATCCCACGTGCTGCAGAGCAACTAAGCCCGGACATCACAACTACTGAGCCTGCGCTGTACAGCCCGCGAGCCACAACTACTGAGGCCACACGTAGCAACTACTGAAGCCCGCAAACTCTAGGGCCTGTGTGCCGCAACTACTGAGCCCAGGTGCTGCAATTACTGAAGCCCGCACACTTAGAGCCCGTGTTCCACAACAAGAGAAGCCACCACAACGAGAAGTCCGCACACCACAACAAAGAGTAGCCCCCACTTGCCACAACCAGAGAAAGCCCGCGGGCAACAACAAAGACCCAACACAGCCAAATATAAACAATAATAAAAATAAATAAATAAAGGCATCATCACAAAAAAACAAATGAGGAAATAATTTTTTTAAAAAAAGAATAACTGGTGGGGCCGTGGTTAAGAATCCGCCTGCCAGTGCATGGGACACGGGTTTGAGCCCTGGTCCGGGAAGATCCCACATGCTTCACAGCAACTAAGCCCGTGAGCCACAACTGCTCAGCCTGTGCTTCTCGAGCCTGTGCTCTGCAACAAGAGGGGCTACGGCAGTGAGAGGCCCAGGCACCACGATGAGGAGTGCCCCTGCTCGCCACAACTAGAGAAGGCCTTCGCACAGAAAAGAAGACCGAACACAGCCAAAAATAAATAAAAAATAAATAAAAATAAATACATTTAAAAGGAAAACCTATACATTTCCCTTTCTGCAAATGTCGGTTTTCCAGGCAAGAGTAGAGCCTCAGAAAGAATGTCTGCAAACAGGACAATCACTAGTTCACTAAGTACAAAATGTAGGATACTTTTGAAGAATCCCATCACAGCTAGATAACTGGTCCAGAACCAAAAGTAAATACTGGAAGAAAAATGAAATCAACAGTGTACCACAGAGGTGGTAGGCAGACTGGCCTGGACTAAGACATCTTCAGTAATAGATAATAAGGGTGCTGATTTGTAAGCATCATTCTCGTCCCACTGTGGACTTCCTTCTGCGACAGTATAAGGATACCACCAGATCATCTTCAAATCAAGTCATGAAATGTACTTTTATATTTTTAAAAATCAATTCTTGTCCTTAAATTAACTTTTCTTCTTAGTTTAGTCATGGTCCTCTATTACTTCTAAAACATTAACTCTTTTTGATTAGAAACAGACTTCCAAATATAAAAATAAACTGTGATCAAACAGCAGGAACAAACAGTAGTAACTGACATTTCTTCAATCTAAACTGAAGATGATTTCTGTATCTCTGTCTTTTCCATTTGTCTCCATTAGGGGAAAAAAATTATGTACCTCCTAATTAACTTGGCTGGAATGAATCAGACTGCATTTGTAAAAGTTTCAGAAGACCAATGAGCTGTGCTAAACAGTACCACTATCCACCTGAGCAGAAATTACTATCCATAAGTTTCTTTACATAACTAACAAAACAAAAATTTAAACAAAAGAAGAACTACTAGAAAAAAATTAGAGATTCATTTTTTAAGTCAGGAATTTGCCTTTAGTCAGTAATTTGCCTCATACATTATCATTTTCCCTGTGGAAACCCAATTATTATCCTGAAAACAAGACCACTTTAGAAAGCAAAGGCATTGTGACAAAAGAAAGAAAAGGCAGATTGATACATTATTAAAATAACTCACACGCCATACCCTGAGGAGTAAGGAAGCCATGGCAGAGCAGGCCCCCTTCTCCTCAATGGACAGCACAGCTGTGGGGAAGACACTGCAGCTAGCAGAAGCGTGTCACACTTCCTCAGGGAGGAAGCAAGTTACAGACCACTCTAGAGAGGGCGCCCATAAACTGATGGCCACGCTCATTACCCAACGTCCAGGCTACCCACAGGCTGACTGCAACCCAACTTTCCCACCATTCCCACAAAGGCCCCAGGAACCGTCAGGCCTCTGAGGCTCTGCCAATGCCCTTCCCTCTACCCAAATATCCTTTCCCTCCTCTCTCGGACCTCAATCCTGCCCAGCTCTAAATGAACACACCAAGGCCTATTTCCCTAAGAATGCCTCTCTCAAAACCAAAATTACTTCCTCTACAATGATCTGCCTCTTACTCATCCATCATTATCTTGGATTAAATACATCATGTAAGATGCCTTATCTGACCAACACAACTAGTTTAGAAATAAGAGTCATGTTTTAGACCATCTATGACATGACATGACAACCATTCAGCTCACTAAAACCATTCAATAAATACTCTAATTGAATTTCCCAAAGAGTTGACCTAAAATAACCTAAATGCCAAGCATTCCAAGAACCGTCCTCAACCAAATTCACTTCTCATTCGAATGCCAATGTCATACACAGGGATGTTGTATTGTCTTGAAATGTACTTGCCTTTATCCAAAACTAGAATCTCTGATGAATCTATGGGACACACATGAAAAATATTCTGCAAAGTCAAAAAGCTTTATTTATCGTACTGTGCTTACTTTTCAGCCAGACCTGCATTTTTCTCTAAAACTTATACAATTACTGAGTATGCAAGAAGCATTAGGAGAGACTAAGTCTATTGAGAAGAAAACTGGAAGCGAAGGTCAGCAATCATTTTCTACTTTGAATCATCTCTTTCATAAAGAGGTCAATTCTCCTAAATTCCAGAATGAATGGAATTCAATACAGCAAAGTAAAATGCTTTAATTACATAAAATAAATATCTTGATGGACCTTCCACCATCTGTTTTAGTGACTTCAATTATAAAAAAAACCCTAAATTCAAGAAAAAATATATCAATAGCTAAAATTGAGATATTTTTCCATCTATTACTTTGATTTTCCTGACCCATTTTTGAGAATTGTCAGCATTCTAGATCAAGAATTCCAAATTATTTCTTGAAGAGAGTGAGATTCCTCCCAAGTCATGTAACATGCTTACTAATCAATAAAGATATGAAAAAACAAAAAAAACATATTTATGAAGCAAGCAACTTATATTATAACACTGATTTTGAGAAAAGGTTGCTGCTTGCTAAGAAAATTTTATTATTATAAAACATTTTCTGTCATTTGTATTTCTTCATTTTCCCTTCTAGATTATCTGTGTAGCCTTGTAAACACATCATAATCCAAAGCAGTTGAGCTTTATCAATAAAATGTAAATCAACGCAAGAGAGCCAACTGCATAAATAAAACAAAAGTGTACCGGGCTTCCCTGGCGGAGCAGTGGTTGAGAGCCTGCCTGCCGATGCAGGGGACACGGCTTCGTGCCCCGGTCCGGGAAGATCCCACATGCCGCGGAGCGGCTAGGCCTGTGAGCCATGGCCGCTGAGCCTGCGTGTCCGGAGCCTGTGCTCCACAATGGGAGAGGCCACAAGAGTGAGAGGCCCGTGTACCGAAAAAAAAAAAAAAAAAAAGCATACCACCATCATCCCAAGCAGACTACAAAATAGCAAGCAGATTATAAAATAATAGTCTAAAAGCCTGCTTTTTTAAATATATATCTAAATGCATTGAATATCTTATATAAAAAGCCAAGAGACAGAGATGAAACAAAATATTAAAAGTAAACATCTCCTTCCCCAAAACCCTAACTCCCTTCCAGTCATGAGGAGAACATCACACAAACCCAAGTTGAGGGACAGTCTATGAAATACGTGAACCAGGACTCTTCAAAATTGTCATTAAGAAAAGGAAAGTCTGGGACTTTCCTGGTGGTGCAGTGGTTAAGAATCCGTCTGCCAATGCAGGGGACACAGGTTCCAGCCCTGGTCCGGGAAGATCCCACGTGCTGCAGAGCAACTAAGCCCGGACATCACAACTACTGAGCCTGCGCTGTACAGCCCGCGAGCCACAACTACTGAGGCCACACGTAGCAACTACTGAAGCCCGCAAACTCTAGGGCCTGTGTGCCGCAACTACTGAGCCCAGGTGCTGCAATTACTGAAGCCCGCACACTTAGAGCCCGTGTTCCACAACAAGAGAAGCCACCACAACGAGAAGTCCGCACACCACAACAAAGAGTAGCCCCCACTTGCCACAACCAGAGAAAGCCCGCGGGCAACAACAAAGACCCAACACAGCCAAATATAAACAATAATAAAAATAAATAAATAAAGGCATCATCACAAAAAAACAAATGAGGAAATAATTTTTTTAAAAAAAGAATAACTGGTGGGGCCGTGGTTAAGAATCCGCCTGCCAGTGCATGGGACACGGGTTTGAGCCCTGGTCCGGGAAGATCCCACATGCTTCACAGCAACTAAGCCCGTGAGCCACAACTGCTCAGCCTGTGCTTCTCGAGCCTGTGCTCTGCAACAAGAGGGGCTACGGCAGTGAGAGGCCCAGGCACCACGATGAGGAGTGCCCCTGCTCGCCACAACTAGAGAAGGCCTTCGCACAGAAAAGAAGACCGAACACAGCCAAAAATAAATAAAAAATAAATAAAAATAAATACATTTAAAAGGAAAACCTATACATTTCCCTTTCTGCAAATGTCGGTTTTCCAGGCAAGAGTAGAGCCTCAGAAAGAATGTCTGCAAACAGGACAATCACTAGTTCACTAAGTACAAAATGTAGGATACTTTTGAAGAATCCCATCACAGCTAGATAACTGGTCCAGAACCAAAAGTAAATACTGGAAGAAAAATGAAATCAACAGTGTACCACAGAGGTGGTAGGCAGACTGGCCTGGACTAAGACATCTTCAGTAATAGATAATAAGGGTGCTGATTTGTAAGCATCATTCTCGTCCCACTGTGGACTTCCTTCTGCGACAGTATAAGGATACCACCAGATCATCTTCAAATCAAGTCATGAAATGTACTTTTATATTTTTAAAAATCAATTCTTGTCCTTAAATTAACTTTTCTTCTTAGTTTAGTCATGGTCCTCTATTACTTCTAAAACATTAACTCTTTTTGATTAGAAACAGACTTCCAAATATAAAAATAAACTGTGATCAAACAGCAGGAACAAACAGTAGTAACTGACATTTCTTCAATCTAAACTGAAGATGATTTCTGTATCTCTGTCTTTTCCATTTGTCTCCATTAGGGGAAAAAAATTATGTACCTCCTAATTAACTTGGCTGGAATGAATCAGACTGCATTTGTAAAAGTTTCAGAAGACCAATGAGCTGTGCTAAACAGTACCACTATCCACCTGAGCAGAAATTACTATCCATAAGTTTCTTTACATAACTAACAAAACAAAAATTTAAACAAAAGAAGAACTACTAGAAAAAAATTAGAGATTCATTTTTTAAGTCAGGAATTTGCCTTTAGTCAGTAATTTGCCTCATACATTATCATTTTCCCTGTGGAAACCCAATTATTATCCTGAAAACAAGACCACTTTAGAAAGCAAAGGCATTGTGACAAAAGAAAGAAAAGGCAGATTGATACATTATTAAAATAACTCACACGCCATACCCTGAGGAGTAAGGAAGCCATGGCAGAGCAGGCCCCCTTCTCCTCCATGGACAGCACAGCTGTGGGGAAGACACTGCAGCTAGCAGAAGCGTGTCACACTTCCTCAGGGAGGAAGCAAGTTACAGACCACTCTAGAGAGGGCGCCCATAAACTGATGGCCACGCTCATTACCCAACGTCCAGGCTACCCACAGGCTGACTGCAACCCAACTTTCCCACCATTCCCACAAAGGCCCCAGGAACCGTCAGGCCTCTGAGGCTCTGCCAATGCCCTTCCCTCTACCCAAATATCCTTTCCCTCCTCTCTCGGACCTCAATCCTGCCCAGCTCTAAATGAACACACCAAGGCCTATTTCCCTAAGAATGCCTCTCTCAAAACCAAAATTACTTCCTCTACAATGATCTGCCTCTTACTCATCCATCATTATCTTGGATTAAATACATCATGTAAGATGCCTTATCTGACCAACACAACTAGTTTAGAAATAAGAGTCATGTTTTAGACCATCTATGACATGACATGACAACCATTCAGCTCACTAAAACCATTCAATAAATACTCTAATTGAATTTCCCAAAGAGTTGACCTAAAATAACCTAAATGCCAAGCATTCCAAGAACCGTCCTCAACCAAATTCACTTCTCATTCGAATGCCAATGTCATACACAGGGATGTTGTATTGTCTTGAAATGTACTTGCCTTTATCCAAAACTAGAATCTCTGATGAATCTATGGGACACACATGAAAAATATTCTGCAAAGTCAAAAAGCTTTATTTATCGTACTGTGCTTACTTTTCAGCCAGACCTGCATTTTTCTCTAAAACTTATACAATTACTGAGTATGCAAGAAGCATTAGGAGAGACTAAGTCTATTGAGAAGAAAACTGGAAGCGAAGGTCAGCAATCATTTTCTACTTTGAATCATCTCTTTCATAAAGAGGTCAATTCTCCTAAATTCCAGAATGAATGGAATTCAATACAGCAAAGTAAAATGCTTTAATTACATAAAATAAATATCTTGATGGACCTTCCACCATCTGTTTTAGTGACTTCAATTATAAAAAAAACCCTAAATTCAAGAAAAAATATATCAATAGCTAAAATTGAGATATTTTTCCATCTATTACTTTGATTTTCCTGACCCATTTTTGAGAATTGTCAGCATTCTAGATCAAGAATTCCAAATTATTTCTTGAAGAGAGTGAGATTCCTCCCAAGTCATGTAACATGCTTACTAATCAATAAAGATATGAAAAAACAAAAAAAACATATTTATGAAGCAAGCAACTTATATTATAACACTGATTTTGAGAAAAGGTTGCTGCTTGCTAAGAAAATTTTATTATTATAAAACATTTTCTGTCATTTGTATTTCTTCATTTTCCCTTCTAGATTATCTGTGTAGCCTTGTAAACACATCATAATCCAAAGCAGTTGAGCTTTATCAATAAAATGTAAATCAACGCAAGAGAGCCAACTGCATAAATAAAACAAAAGTGTACCGGGCTTCCCTGGCGGAGCAGTGGTTGAGAGCCTGCCTGCCGATGCAGGGGACACGGCTTCGTGCCCCGGTCCGGGAAGATCCCACATGCTGCGGAGCGGCTAGGCCTGTGAGCCATGGCCGCTGAGCCTGCGTGTCCGGAGCCTGTGCTCCACAATGGGAGAGGCCACAAGAGTGAGAGGCCCGTGTACCGAAAAAAAAAAAAAAAAAAAGCATACCACCATCATCCCAAGCAGACTACAAAATAGCAAGCAGATTATAAAATAATAGTCTAAAAGCCTGCTTTTTTAAATATATATCTAAATGCATTGAATATCTTATATAAAAAGCCAAGAGACAGAGATGAAACAAAATATTAAAAGTAAACATCTCCTTCCCCAAAACCCTAACTCCCTTCCAGTCATGAGGAGAACATCACACAAACCCAAGTTGAGGGACAGTCTATGAAATACGTGAACCAGGACTCTTCAAAATTGTCATTAAGAAAAGGAAAGTCTGGGACTTTCCTGGTGGTGCAGTGGTTAAGAATCCGTCTGCCAATGCAGGGGACACAGGTTCCAGCCCTGGTCCGGGAAGATCCCACGTGCTGCAGAGCAACTAAGCCCGGACATCACAACTACTGAGCCTGCGCTGTACAGCCCGCGAGCCACAACTACTGAGGCCACACGTAGCAACTACTGAAGCCCGCAAACTCTAGGGCCTGTGTGCCGCAACTACTGAGCCCAGGTGCTGCAATTACTGAAGCCCGCACACTTAGAGCCCGTGTTCCACAACAAGAGAAGCCACCACAACGAGAAGTCCGCACACCACAACAAAGAGTAGCCCCCACTTGCCACAACCAGAGAAAGCCCGCGGGCAACAACAAAGACCCAACACAGCCAAATATAAACAATAATAAAAATAAATAAATAAAGGCATCATCACAAAAAAACAAATGAGGAAATATTTTTTTTAAAAAAAGAATAACTGGTGGGGCCGTGGTTAAGAATCCGCCTGCCAGTGCATGGGACACGGGTTTGAGCCCTGGTCCGGGAAGATCCCACATGCTTCACAGCAACTAAGCCCGTGAGCCACAACTGCTCAGCCTGTGCTTCTCGAGCCTGTGCTCTGCAACAAGAGGGGCTACGGCAGTGAGAGGCCCAGGCACCACGATGAGGAGTGCCCCTGCTCGCCACAACTAGAGAAGGCCTTCGCACAGAAAAGAAGACCGAACACAGCCAAAAATAAATAAAAAATAAATAAAAATAAATACATTTAAAAGGAAAACCTATACATTTCCCTTTCTGCAAATGTCGGTTTTCCAGGCAAGAGTAGAGCCTCAGAAAGAATGTCTGCAAACAGGACAATCACTAGTTCACTAAGTACAAAATGTAGGATACTTTTGAAGAATCCCATCACAGCTAGATAACTGGTCCAGAACCAAAAGTAAATACTGGAAGAAAAATGAAATCAACAGTGTACCACAGAGGTGGTAGGCAGACTGGCCTGGACTAAGACATCTTCAGTAATAGATAATAAGGGTGCTGATTTGTAAGCATCATTCTCGTCCCACTGTGGACTTCCTTCTGCGACAGTATAAGGATACCACCAGATCATCTTCAAATCAAGTCATGAAATGTACTTTTATATTTTTAAAAATCAATTCTTGTCCTTAAATTAACTTTTCTTCTTAGTTTAGTCATGGTCCTCTATTACTTCTAAAACATTAACTCTTTTTGATTAGAAACAGACTTCCAAATATAAAAATAAACTGTGATCAAACAGCAGGAACAAACAGTAGTAACTGACATTTCTTCAATCTAAACTGAAGATGATTTCTGTATCTCTGTCTTTTCCATTTGTCTCCATTAGGGGAAAAAAATTATGTACCTCCTAATTAACTTGGCTGGAATGAATCAGACTGCATTTGTAAAAGTTTCAGAAGACCAATGAGCTGTGCTAAACAGTACCACTATCCACCTGAGCAGAAATTACTATCCATAAGTTTCTTTACATAACTAACAAAACAAAAATTTAAACAAAAGAAGAACTACTAGAAAAAAATTAGAGATTCATTTTTTAAGTCAGGAATTTGCCTTTAGTCAGTAATTTGCCTCATACATTATCATTTTCCCTGTGGAAACCCAATTATTATCCTGAAAACAAGACCACTTTAGAAAGCAAAGGCATTGTGACAAAAGAAAGAAAAGGCAGATTGATACATTATTAAAATAACTCACACGCCATACCCTGAGGAGTAAGGAAGCCATGGCAGAGCAGGCCCCCTTCTCCTCCATGGACAGCACAGCTGTGGGGAAGACACTGCAGCTAGCAGAAGCGTGTCACACTTCCTCAGGGAGGAAGCAAGTTACAGACCACTCTAGAGAGGGCGCCCATAAACTGATGGCCACGCTCATTACCCAACGTCCAGGCTACCCACAGGCTGACTGCAACCCAACTTTCCCACCATTCCCACAAAGGCCCCAGGAACCGTCAGGCCTCTGAGGCTCTGCCAATGCCCTTCCCTCTACCCAAATATCCTTTCCCTCCTCTCTCGGACCTCAATCCTGCCCAGCTCTAAATGAACACACCAAGGCCTATTTCCCTAAGAATGCCTCTCTCAAAACCAAAATTACTTCCTCTACAATGATCTGCCTCTTACTCATCCATCATTATCTTGGATTAAATACATCATGTAAGATGCCTTATCTGACCAACACAACTAGTTTAGAAATAAGAGTCATGTTTTAGACCATCTATGACATGACATGACAACCATTCAGCTCACTAAAACCATTCAATAAATACTCTAATTGAATTTCCCAAAGAGTTGACCTAAAATAACCTAAATGCCAAGCATTCCAAGAACCGTCCTCAACCAAATTCACTTCTCATTCGAATGCCAATGTCATACACAGGGATGTTGTATTGTCTTGAAATGTACTTGCCTTTATCCAAAACTAGAATCTCTGATGAATCTATGGGACACACATGTAAAATATTCTGCAAAGGAAAAAAGCTTTATTTATCGTACTGTGCTTACTTTTCAGCCAGACCTGCATTTTTCTCTAAAACTTATACAATTACTGAGTATGCAAGAAGCATTAGGAGAGACTAAGTCTATTGAGAAGAAAACTGGAAGCGAAGGTCAGCAATCATTTTCTACTTTGAATCATCTCTTTCATAAAGAGGTCAATTCTCCTAAATTCCAGAATGAATGGAATTCAATACAGCAAAGTAAAATGCTTTAATTACATAAAATAAATATCTTGATGGACCTTCCACCATCTGTTTTAGTGACTTCAATTATAAAAAAACCCTAAATTCAAGAAAAAATATATCAATAGCTAAAATTGAGATATTTTTCCATCTATTACTTTGATTTTCCTGACCCATTTTTGAGAATTGTCAGCATTCTAGATCAAGAATTCCAAATTATTTCTTGAAGAGAGTGAGATTCCTCCCAAGTCATGTAACATGCTTACTAATCAATAAAGATATGAAAAAACAAAAAAAACATATTTATGAAGCAAGCAACTTATATTATAACACTGATTTTGAGAAAAGGTTGCTGCTTGCTAAGAAAATTTTATTATTATAAAACATTTTCTGTCATTTGTATTTCTTCATTTTCCCTTCTAGATTATCTGTGTAGCCTTGTAAACACATCATAATCCAAAGCAGTTGAGCTTTATCAATAAAATGTAAATCAACGCAAGAGAGCCAACTGCATAAATAAAACAAAAGTGTACCGGGCTTCCCTGGCGGAGCAGTGGTTGAGAGCCTGCCTGCCGATGCAGGGGACACGGCTTCGTGCCCCGGTCCGGGAAGATCCCACATGCTGCGGAGCGGCTAGGCCTGTGAGCCATGGCCGCTGAGCCTGCGTGTCCGGAGCCTGTGCTCCACAATGGGAGAGGCCACAAGAGTGAGAGGCCCGTGTACCGAAAAAAAAAAAAAAAAAAGCATACCACCATCATCCCAAGCAGACTACAAAATAGCAAGCAGATTATAAAATAATAGTCTAAAAGCCTGCTTTTTTAAATATATATCTAAATGCATTGAATATCTTATATAAAAAGCCAAGAGACAGAGATGAAACAAAATATTAAAAGTAAACATCTCCTTCCCCAAAACCCTAACTCCCTTCCAGTCATGAGGAGAACATCACACAAACCCAAGTTGAGGGACAGTCTATGAAATACGTGAACCAGGACTCTTCAAAATCGTCATTAAGAAAAGGAAAGTCTGGGACTTTCCTGGTGGTGCAGTGGTTAAGAATCCGTCTGCCAATGCAGGGGACACAGGTTCCAGCCCTGGTCCGGGAAGATCCCACGTGCTGCAGAGCAACTAAGCCCGGACATCACAACTACTGAGCCTGCGCTGTACAGCCCGCGAGCCACAACTACTGAGGCCACACGTAGCAACTACTGAAGCCCGCAAACTCTAGGGCCTGTGTGCCGCAACTACTGAGCCCAGGTGCTGCAATTACTGAAGCCCGCACACTTAGAGCCCGTGTTCCACAACAAGAGAAGCCACCACAACGAGAAGTCCGCACACCACAACAAAGAGTAGCCCCCACTTGCCACAACCAGAGAAAGCCCGCGGGCAACAACAAAGACCCAACACAGCCAAATATAAACAATAATAAAAATAAATAAATAAAGGCATCATCACAAAAAAACAAATGAGGAAATATTTTTTTTAAAAAAAGAATAACTGGTGGGGCCGTGGTTAAGAATCCGCCTGCCAGTGCATGGGACACGGGTTTGAGCCCTGGTCCGGGAAGATCCCACATGCTTCACAGCAACTAAGCCCGTGAGCCACAACTGCTCAGCCTGTGCTTCTCGAGCCTGTGCTCTGCAACAAGAGGGGCTACGGCAGTGAGAGGCCCAGGCACCACGATGAGGAGTGCCCCTGCTCGCCACAACTAGAGAAGGCCTTCGCACAGAAAAGAAGACCGAACACAGCCAAAAATAAATAAAAAATAAATAAAAATAAATACATTTAAAAGGAAAACCTATACATTTCCCTTTCTGCAAATGTCGGTTTTCCAGGCAAGAGTAGAGCCTCAGAAAGAATGTCTGCAAACAGGACAATCACTAGTTCACTAAGTACAAAATGTAGGATACTTTTGAAGAATCCCATCACAGCTAGATAACTGGTCCAGAACCAAAAGTAAATACTGGAAGAAAAATGAAATCAACAGTGTACCACAGAGGTGGTAGGCAGACTGGCCTGGACTAAGACATCTTCAGTAATAGATAATAAGGGTGCTGATTTGTAAGCATCATTCTCGTCCCACTGTGGACTTCCTTCTGCGACAGTATAAGGATACCACCAGATCATCTTCAAATCAAGTCATGAAATGTACTTTTATATTTTTAAAAATCAATTCTTGTCCTTAAATTAACTTTTCTTCTTAGTTTAGTCATGGTCCTCTATTACTTCTAAAACATTAACTCTTTTTGATTAGAAACAGACTTCCAAATATAAAAATAAACTGTGATCAAACAGCAGGAACAAACAGTAGTAACTGACATTTCTTCAATCTAAACTGAAGATGATTTCTGTATCTCTGTCTTTTCCATTTGTCTCCATTAGGGGAAAAAAATTATGTACCTCCTAATTAACTTGGCTGGAATGAATCAGACTGCATTTGTAAAAGTTTCAGAAGACCAATGAGCTGTGCTAAACAGTACCACTATCCACCTGAGCAGAAATTACTATCCATAAGTTTCTTTACATAACTAACAAAACAAAAATTTAAACAAAAGAAGAACTACTAGAAAAAAATTAGAGATTCATTTTTTAAGTCAGGAATTTGCCTTTAGTCAGTAATTTGCCTCATACATTATCATTTTCCCTGTGGAAACCCAATTATTATCCTGAAAACAAGACCACTTTAGAAAGCAAAGGCATTGTGACAAAAGAAAGAAAAGGCAGATTGATACATTATTAAAATAACTCACACGCCATACCCTGAGGAGTAAGGAAGCCATGGCAGAGCAGGCCCCCTTCTCCTCCATGGACAGCACAGCTGTGGGGAAGACACTGCAGCTAGCAGAAGCGTGTCACACTTCCTCAGGGAGGAAGCAAGTTACAGACCACTCTAGAGAGGGCGCCCATAAACTGATGGCCACGCTCATTACCCAACGTCCAGGCTACCCACAGGCTGACTGCAACCCAACTTTCCCACCATTCCCACAAAGGCCCCAGGAACCGTCAGGCCTCTGAGGCTCTGCCAATGCCCTTCCCTCTACCCAAATATCCTTTCCCTCCTCTCTCGGACCTCAATCCTGCCCAGCTCTAAATGAACACACCAAGGCCTATTTCCCTAAGAATGCCTCTCTCAAAACCAAAATTACTTCCTCTACAATGATCTGCCTCTTACTCATCCATCATTATCTTGGATTAAATACATCATGTAAGATGCCTTATCTGACCAACACAACTAGTTTAGAAATAAGAGTCATGTTTTAGACCATCTATGACATGACATGACAACCATTCAGCTCACTAAAACCATTCAATAAATACTCTAATTGAATTTCCCAAAGAGTTGACCTAAAATAACCTAAATGCCAAGCATTCCAAGAACCGTCCTCAACCAAATTCACTTCTCATTCGAATGCCAATGTCATACACAGGGATGTTGTATTGTCTTGAAATGTACTTGCCTTTATCCAAAACTAGAATCTCTGATGAATCTATGGGACACACATGTAAAATATTCTGCAAAGGAAAAAAGCTTTATTTATCGTACTGTGCTTAATTTTCAGCCAGACCTGCATTTTTCTCTAAAACTTATACAATTACTGAGTATGCAAGAAGCATTAGGAGAGACTAAGTCTATTGAGAAGAAAACTGGAAGCGAAGGTCAGCAATCATTTTCTACTTTGAATCATCTCTTTCATAAAGAGGTCAATTCTCCTAAATTCCAGAATGAATGGAATTCAATACAGCAAAGTAAAATGCTTTAATTACATAAAATAAATATCTTGATGGACCTTCCACCATCTGTTTTAGTGACTTCAATTATAAAAAAACCCTAAATTCAAGAAAAAATATATCAATAGCTAAAATTGAGATATTTTTCCATCTATTACTTTGATTTTCCTGACCCATTTTTGAGAATTGTCAGCATTCTAGATCAAGAATTCCAAATTATTTCTTGAAGAGAGTGAGATTCCTCCCAAGTCATGTAACATGCTTACTAATCAATAAAGATATGAAAAAACAAAAAAAACATATTTATGAAGCAAGCAACTTATATTATAACACTGATTTTGAGAAAAGGTTGCTGCTTGCTAAGAAAATTTTATTATTATAAAACATTTTCTGTCATTTGTATTTCTTCATTTTCCCTTCTAGATTATCTGTGTAGCCTTGTAAACACATCATAATCCAAAGCAGTTGAGCTTTATCAATAAAATGTAAATCAACGCAAGAGAGCCAACTGCATAAATAAAACAAAAGTGTACCGGGCTTCCCTGGCGGAGCAGTGGTTGAGAGCCTGCCTGCCGATGCAGGGGACACGGCTTCGTGCCCCGGTCCGGGAAGATCCCACATGCTGCGGAGCGGCTAGGCCTGTGAGCCATGGCCGCTGAGCCTGCGTGTCCGGAGCCTGTGCTCCACAATGGGAGAGGCCACAAGAGTGAGAGGCCCGTGTACCGAAAAAAAAAAAAAAAAAAAGCATACCACCATCATCCCAAGCAGACTACAAAATAGCAAGCAGATTATAAAATAATAGTCTAAAAGCCTGCTTTTTTAAATATATATCTAAATGCATTGAATATCTTATATAAAAAGCCAAGAGACAGAGATGAAACAAAATATTAAAAGTAAACATCTCCTTCCCCAAAACCCTAACTCCCTTCCAGTCATGAGGAGAACATCACACAAACCCAAGTTGAGGGACAGTCTATGAAATACGTGAACCAGGACTCTTCAAAATCGTCATTAAGAAAAGGAAAGTCTGGGACTTTCCTGGTGGTGCAGTGGTTAAGAATCCGTCTGCCAATGCAGGGGACACAGGTTCCAGCCCTGGTCCGGGAAGATCCCACGTGCTGCAGAGCAACTAAGCCCGGACATCACAACTACTGAGCCTGCGCTGTACAGCCCGCGAGCCACAACTACTGAGGCCACACGTAGCAACTACTGAAGCCCGCAAACTCTAGGGCCTGTGTGCCGCAACTACTGAGCCCAGGTGCTGCAATTACTGAAGCCCGCACACTTAGAGCCCGTGTTCCACAACAAGGGAAGCCACCACAACGAGAAGTCCGCACACCACAACAAAGAGTAGCCCCCACTTGCCACAACCAGAGAAAGCCCGCGGGCAACAACAAAGACCCAACACAGCCAAATATAAACAATAATAAAAATAAATAAATAAAGGCATCATCACAAAAAAACAAATGAGGAAATATTTTTTTTAAAAAAAGAATAACTGGTGGGGCCGTGGTTAAGAATCCGCCTGCCAGTGCATGGGACACGGGTTTGAGCCCTGGTCCGGGAAGATCCCACATGCTTCACAGCAACTAAGCCCGTGAGCCACAACTGCTCAGCCTGTGCTTCTCGAGCCTGTGCTCTGCAACAAGAGGGGCTACGGCAGTGAGAGGCCCAGGCACCACGATGAGGAGTGCCCCTGCTCGCCACAACTAGAGAAGGCCTTCGCACAGAAAAGAAGACCGAACACAGCCAAAAATAAATAAAAAATAAATAAAAATAAATACATTTAAAAGGAAAACCTATACATTTCCCTTTCTGCAAATGTCGGTTTTCCAGGCAAGAGTAGAGCCTCAGAAAGAATGTCTGCAAACAGGACAATCACTAGTTCACTAAGTACAAAATGTAGGATACTTTTGAAGAATCCCATCACAGCTAGATAACTGGTCCAGAACCAAAAGTAAATACTGGAAGAAAAATGAAATCAACAGTGTACCACAGAGGTGGTAGGCAGACTGGCCTGGACTAAGACATCTTCAGTAATAGATAATAAGGGTGCTGATTTGTAAGCATCATTCTCGTCCCACTGTGGACTTCCTTCTGCGACAGTATAAGGATACCACCAGATCATCTTCAAATCAAGTCATGAAATGTACTTTTATATTTTTAAAAATCAATTCTTGTCCTTAAATTAACTTTTCTTCTTAGTTTAGTCATGGTCCTCTATTACTTCTAAAACATTAACTCTTTTTGATTAGAAACAGACTTCCAAATATAAAAATAAACTGTGATCAAACAGCAGGAACAAACAGTAGTAACTGACATTTCTTCAATCTAAACTGAAGATGATTTCTGTATCTCTGTCTTTTCCATTTGTCTCCATTAGGGGAAAAAAATTATGTACCTCCTAATTAACTTGGCTGGAATGAATCAGACTGCATTTGTAAAAGTTTCAGAAGACCAATGAGCTGTGCTAAACAGTACCACTATCCACCTGAGCAGAAATTACTATCCATAAGTTTCTTTACATAACTAACAAAACAAAAATTTAAACAAAAGAAGAACTACTAGAAAAAAATTAGAGATTCATTTTTTAAGTCAGGAATTTGCCTTTAGTCAGTAATTTGCCTCATACATTATCATTTTCCCTGTGGAAACCCAATTATTATCCTGAAAACAAGACCACTTTAGAAAGCAAAGGCATTGTGACAAAAGAAAGAAAAGGCAGATTGATACATTATTAAAATAACTCACACGCCATACCCTGAGGAGTAAGGAAGCCATGGCAGAGCAGGCCCCCTTCTCCTCCATGGACAGCACAGCTGTGGGGAAGACACTGCAGCTAGCAGAAGCGTGTCACACTTCCTCAGGGAGGAAGCAAGTTACAGACCACTCTAGAGAGGGCGCCCATAAACTGATGGCCACGCTCATTACCCAACGTCCAGGCTACCCACAGGCTGACTGCAACCCAACTTTCCCACCATTCCCACAAAGGCCCCAGGAACCGTCAGGCCTCTGAGGCTCTGCCAATGCCCTTCCCTCTACCCAAATATCCTTTCCCTCCTCTCTCGGACCTCAATCCTGCCCAGCTCTAAATGAACACACCAAGGCCTATTTCCCTAAGAATGCCTCTCTCAAAACCAAAATTACTTCCTCTACAATGATCTGCCTCTTACTCATCCATCATTATCTTGGATTAAATACATCATGTAAGATGCCTTATCTGACCAACACAACTAGTTTAGAAATAAGAGTCATGTTTTAGACCATCTATGACATGACATGACAACCATTCAGCTCACTAAAACCATTCAATAAATACTCTAATTGAATTTCCCAAAGAGTTGACCTAAAATAACCTAAATGCCAAGCATTCCAAGAACCGTCCTCAACCAAATTCACTTCTCATTCGAATGCCAATGTCATACACAGGGATGTTGTATTGTCTTGAAATGTACTTGCCTTTATCCAAAACTAGAATCTCTGATGAATCTATGGGACACACATGTAAAATATTCTGCAAAGGAAAAAAGCTTTATTTATCGTACTGTGCTTAATTTTCAGCCAGACCTGCATTTTTCTCTAAAACTTATACAATTACTGAGTATGCAAGAAGCATTAGGAGAGACTAAGTCTATTGAGAAGAAAACTGGAAGCGAAGGTCAGCAATCATTTTCTACTTTGAATCATCTCTTTCATAAAGAGGTCAATTCTCCTAAATTCCAGAATGAATGGAATTCAATACAGCAAAGTAAAATGCTTTAATTACATAAAATAAATATCTTGATGGACCTTCCACCATCTGTTTTAGTGACTTCAATTATAAAAAAACCCTAAATTCAAGAAAAAATATATCAATAGCTAAAATTGAGATATTTTTCCATCTATTACTTTGATTTTCCTGACCCATTTTTGAGAATTGTCAGCATTCTAGATCAAGAATTCCAAATTATTTCTTGAAGAGAGTGAGATTCCTCCCAAGTCATGTAACATGCTTACTAATCAATAAAGATATGAAAAAACAAAAAAAACATATTTATGAAGCAAGCAACTTATATTATAACACTGATTTTGAGAAAAGGTTGCTGCTTGCTAAGAAAATTTTATTATTATAAAACATTTTCTGTCATTTGTATTTCTTCATTTTCCCTTCTAGATTATCTGTGTAGCCTTGTAAACACATCATAATCCAAAGCAGTTGAGCTTTATCAATAAAATGTAAATCAACGCAAGAGAGCCAACTGCATAAATAAAACAAAAGTGTACCGGGCTTCCCTGGCGGAGCAGTGGTTGAGAGCCTGCCTGCCGATGCAGGGGACACGGCTTCGTGCCCCGGTCCGGGAAGATCCCACATGCTGCGGAGCGGCTAGGCCTGTGAGCCATGGCCGCTGAGCCTGCGTGTCCGGAGCCTGTGCTCCACAATGGGAGAGGCCACAAGAGTGAGAGGCCCGTGTACCGAAAAAAAAAAAAAAAAAAAGCATACCACCATCATCCCAAGCAGACTACAAAATAGCAAGCAGATTATAAAATAATAGTCTAAAAGCCTGCTTTTTTAAATATATATCTAAATGCATTGAATATCTTATATAAAAAGCCAAGAGACAGAGATGAAACAAAATATTAAAAGTAAACATCTCCTTCCCCAAAACCCTAACTCCCTTCCAGTCATGAGGAGAACATCACACAAACCCAAGTTGAGGGACAGTCTATGAAATACGTGAACCAGGACTCTTCAAAATCGTCATTAAGAAAAGGAAAGTCTGGGACTTTCCTGGTGGTGCAGTGGTTAAGAATCCGTCTGCCAATGCAGGGGACACAGGTTCCAGCCCTGGTCCGGGAAGATCCCACGTGCTGCAGAGCAACTAAGCCCGGACATCACAACTACTGAGCCTGCGCTGTACAGCCCGCGAGCCACAACTACTGAGGCCACACGTAGCAACTACTGAAGCCCGCAAACTCTAGGGCCTGTGTGCCGCAACTACTGAGCCCAGGTGCTGCAATTACTGAAGCCCGCACACTTAGAGCCCGTGTTCCACAACAAGGGAAGCCACCACAACGAGAAGTCCGCACACCACAACAAAGAGTAGCCCCCACTTGCCACAACCAGAGAAAGCCCGCGGGCAACAACAAAGACCCAACACAGCCAAATATAAACAATAATAAAAATAAATAAATAAAGGCATCATCACAAAAAAACAAATGAGGAAATATTTTTTTTAAAAAAAGAATAACTGGTGGGGCCGTGGTTAAGAATCCGCCTGCCAGTGCATGGGACACGGGTTTGAGCCCTGGTCCGGGAAGATCCCACATGCTTCACAGCAACTAAGCCCGTGAGCCACAACTGCTCAGCCTGTGCTTCTCGAGCCTGTGCTCTGCAACAAGAGGGGCTACGGCAGTGAGAGGCCCAGGCACCACGATGAGGAGTGCCCCTGCTCGCCACAACTAGAGAAGGCCTTCGCACAGAAAAGAAGACCGAACACAGCCAAAAATAAATAAAAAATAAATAAAAATAAATACATTTAAAAGGAAAACCTATACATTTCCCTTTCTGCAAATGTCGGTTTTCCAGGCAAGAGTAGAGCCTCAGAAAGAATGTCTGCAAACAGGACAATCACTAGTTCACTAAGTACAAAATGTAGGATACTTTTGAAGAATCCCATCACAGCTAGATAACTGGTCCAGAACCAAAAGTAAATACTGGAAGAAAAATGAAATCAACAGTGTACCACAGAGGTGGTAGGCAGACTGGCCTGGACTAAGACATCTTCAGTAATAGATAATAAGGGTGCTGATTTGTAAGCATCATTCTCGTCCCACTGTGGACTTCCTTCTGCGACAGTATAAGGATACCACCAGATCATCTTCAAATCAAGTCATGAAATGTACTTTTATATTTTTAAAAATCAATTCTTGTCCTTAAATTAACTTTTCTTCTTAGTTTAGTCATGGTCCTCTATTACTTCTAAAACATTAACTCTTTTTGATTAGAAACAGACTTCCAAATATAAAAATAAACTGTGATCAAACAGCAGGAACAAACAGTAGTAACTGACATTTCTTCAATCTAAACTGAAGATGATTTCTGTATCTCTGTCTTTTCCATTTGTCTCCATTAGGGGAAAAAAATTATGTACCTCCTAATTAACTTGGCTGGAATGAATCAGACTGCATTTGTAAAAGTTTCAGAAGACCAATGAGCTGTGCTAAACAGTACCACTATCCACCTGAGCAGAAATTACTATCCATAAGTTTCTTTACATAACTAACAAAACAAAAATTTAAACAAAAGAAGAACTACTAGAAAAAAATTAGAGATTCATTTTTTAAGTCAGGAATTTGCCTTTAGTCAGTAATTTGCCTCATACATTATCATTTTCCCTGTGGAAACCCAATTATTATCCTGAAAACAAGACCACTTTAGAAAGCAAAGGCATTGTGACAAAAGAAAGAAAAGGCAGATTGATACATTATTAAAATAACTCACACGCCATACCCTGAGGAGTAAGGAAGCCATGGCAGAGCAGGCCCCCTTCTCCTCCATGGACAGCACAGCTGTGGGGAAGACACTGCAGCTAGCAGAAGCGTGTCACACTTCCTCAGGGAGGAAGCAAGTTACAGACCACTCTAGAGAGGGCGCCCATAAACTGATGGCCACGCTCATTACCCAACGTCCAGGCTACCCACAGGCTGACTGCAACCCAACTTTCCCACCATTCCAACAAAGGCCCCAGGAACCGTCAGGCCTCTGAGGCTCTGCCAATGCCCTTCCCTCTACCCAAATATCCTTTCCCTCCTCTCTCGGACCTCAATCCTGCCCAGCTCTAAATGAACACACCAAGGCCTATTTCCCTAAGAATGCCTCTCTCAAAACCAAAATTACTTCCTCTACAATGATCTGCCTCTTACTCATCCATCATTATCTTGGATTAAATACATCATGTAAGATGCCTTATCTGACCAACACAACTAGTTTAGAAATAAGAGTCATGTTTTAGACCATCTATGACATGACATGACAACCATTCAGCTCACTAAAACCATTCAATAAATACTCTAATTGAATTTCCCAAAGAGTTGACCTAAAATAACCTAAATGCCAAGCATTCCAAGAACCGTCCTCAACCAAATTCACTTCTCATTCGAATGCCAATGTCATACACAGGGATGTTGTATTGTCTTGAAATGTACTTGCCTTTATCCAAAACTAGAATCTCTGATGAATCTATGGGACACACATGAAAAATATTCTGCAAAGTCAAAAAGCTTTATTTATCGTACTGTGCTTACTTTTCAGCCAGACCTGCATTTTTCTCTAAAACTTATACAATTACTGAGTATGCAAGAAGCATTAGGAGAGACTAAGTCTATTGAGAAGAAAACTGGAAGCGAAGGTCAGCAATCATTTTCTACTTTGAATCATCTCTTTCATAAAGAGGTCAATTCTCCTAAATTCCAGAATGAATGGAATTCAATACAGCAAAGTAAAATGCTTTAATTACATAAAATAAATATCTTGATGGACCTTCCACCATCTGTTTTAGTGACTTCAATTATAAAAAAAACCCTAAATTCAAGAAAAAATATATCAATAGCTAAAATTGAGATATTTTTCCATCTATTACTTTGATTTTCCTGACCCATTTTTGAGAATTGTCAGCATTCTAGATCAAGAATTCCAAATTATTTCTTGAAGAGAGTGAGATTCCTCCCAAGTCATTTAACATGCTTACTAATCAATAAAGATATGAAAAAACAAAAAAAACATATTTATGAAGCAAGCAACTTATATTATAACACTGATTTTGAGAAAAGGTTGCTGCTTGCTAAGAAAATTTTATTATTATAAAACATTTTCTGTCATTTGTATTTCTTCATTTTCCCTTCTAGATTATCTGTGTAGCCTTGTAAACACATCATAATCCAAAGCAGTTGAGCTTTATCAATAAAATGTAAATCAACGCAAGAGAGCCAACTGCATAAATAAAACAAAAGTGTACCGGGCTTCCCTGGCGGAGCAGTGGTTGAGAGCCTGCCTGCCGATGCAGGGGACACGGCTTCGTGCCCCGGTCCGGGAAGATCCCACATGCTGCGGAGCGGCTAGGCCTGTGAGCCATGGCCGCTGAGCCTGCGTGTCCGGAGCCTGTGCTCCACAATGGGAGAGGCCACAAGAGTGAGAGGCCCGTGTACCGAAAAAAAAAAAAAAAAAGCATACCACCATCATCCCAAGCAGACTACAAAATAGCAAGCAGATTATGAAATAATAGTCTAAAAGCCTGCTTTTTTAAATATATATCTAAATGCATTGAATATCTTATATAAAAAGCCAAGAGACAGAGATGAAACAAAATATTAAAAGTAAACATCTCCTTCCCCAAAACCCTAACTCCCTTCCAGTCATGAGGAGAACATCACACAAACCCAAGTTGAGGGACAGTCTATGAAATACGTGAACCAGGACTCTTCAAAATCGTCATTAAGAAAAGGAAAGTCTGGGACTTTCCTGGTGGTGCAGTGGTTAAGAATCCGTCTGCCAATGCAGGGGACACAGGTTCCAGCCCTGGTCCGGGAAGATCCCACGTGCTGCAGAGCAACTAAGCCCGGACATCACAACTACTGAGCCTGCGCTGTACAGCCCGCGAGCCACAACTACTGAGGCCACACGTAGCAACTACTGAAGCCCGCAAACTCTAGGGCCTGTGTGCCGCAACTACTGAGCCCAGGTGCTGCAATTACTGAAGCCCGCACACTTAGAGCCCGTGTTCCACAACAAGGGAAGCCACCACAACGAGAAGTCCGCACACCACAACAAAGAGTAGCCCCCACTTGCCACAACCAGAGAAAGCCCGCGGGCAACAACAAAGACCCAACACAGCCAAATATAAACAATAATAAAAATAAATAAATAAAGGCATCATCACAAAAAAACAAATGAGGAAATATTTTTTTTAAAAAAAGAATAACTGGTGGGGCCGTGGTTAAGAATCCGCCTGCCAGTGCATGGGACACGGGTTTGAGCCCTGGTCCGGGAAGATCCCACATGCTTCACAGCAACTAAGCCCGTGAGCCACAACTGCTCAGCCTGTGCTTCTCGAGCCTGTGCTCTGCAACAAGAGGGGCTACGGCAGTGAGAGGCCCAGGCACCACGATGAGGAGTGCCCCTGCTCGCCACAACTAGAGAAGGCCTTCGCACAGAAAAGAAGACCGAACACAGCCAAAAATAAATAAAAAATAAATAAAAATAAATACATTTAAAAGGAAAACCTATACATTTCCCTTTCTGCAAATGTCGGTTTTCCAGGCAAGAGTAGAGCCTCAGAAAGAATGTCTGCAAACAGGACAATCACTAGTTCACTAAGTACAAAATGTAGGATACTTTTGAAGAATCCCATCACAGCTAGATAACTGGTCCAGAACCAAAAGTAAATACTGGAAGAAAAATGAAATCAACAGTGTACCACAGAGGTGGTAGGCAGACTGGCCTGGACTAAGACATCTTCAGTAATAGATAATAAGGGTGCTGATTTGTAAGCATCATTCTCGTCCCACTGTGGACTTCCTTCTGCGACAGTATAAGGATACCACCAGATCATCTTCAAATCAAGTCATGAAATGTACTTTTATATTTTTAAAAATCAATTCTTGTCCTTAAATTAACTTTTCTTCTTAGTTTAGTCATGGTCCTCTATTACTTCTAAAACATTAACTCTTTTTGATTAGAAACAGACTTCCAAATATAAAAATAAACTGTGATCAAACAGCAGGAACAAACAGTAGTAACTGACATTTCTTCAATCTAAACTGAAGATGATTTCTGTATCTCTGTCTTTTCCATTTGTCTCCATTAGGGGAAAAAAATTATGTACCTCCTAATTAACTTGGCTGGAATGAATCAGACTGCATTTGTAAAAGTTTCAGAAGACCAATGAGCTGTGCTAAACAGTACCACTATCCACCTGAGCAGAAATTACTATCCATAAGTTTCTTTACATAACTAACAAAACAAAAATTTAAACAAAAGAAGAACTACTAGAAAAAAATTAGAGATTCATTTTTTAAGTCAGGAATTTGCCTTTAGTCAGTAATTTGCCTCATACATTATCATTTTCCCTGTGGAAACCCAATTATTATCCTGAAAACAAGACCACTTTAGAAAGCAAAGGCATTGTGACAAAAGAAAGAAAAGGCAGATTGATACATTATTAAAATAACTCACACGCCATACCCTGAGGAGTAAGGAAGCCATGGCAGAGCAGGCCCCCTTCTCCTCAATGGACAGCACAGCTGTGGGGAAGACACTGCAGCTAGCAGAAGCGTGTCACACTTCCTCAGGGAGGAAGCAAGTTACAGACCACTCTAGAGAGGGCGCCCATAAACTGATGGCCACGCTCATTACCCAACGTCCAGGCTACCCACAGGCTGACTGCAACCCAACTTTCCCACCATTCCAACAAAGGCCCCAGGAACCGTCAGGCCTCTGAGGCTCTGCCAATGCCCTTCCCTCTACCCAAATATCCTTTCCCTCCTCTCTCGGACCTCAATCCTGCCCAGCTCTAAATGAACACACCAAGGCCTATTTCCCTAAGAATGCCTCTCTCAAAACCAAAATTACTTCCTCTACAATGATCTGCCTCTTACTCATCCATCATTATCTTGGATTAAATACATCATGTAAGATGCCTTATCTGACCAACACAACTAGTTTAGAAATAAGAGTCATGTTTTAGACCATCTATGACATGACATGACAACCATTCAGCTCACTAAAACCATTCAATAAATACTCTAATTGAATTTCCCAAAGAGTTGACCTAAAATAACCTAAATGCCAAGCATTCCAAGAACCGTCCTCAACCAAATTCACTTCTCATTCGAATGCCAATGTCATACACAGGGATGTTGTATTGTCTTGAAATGTACTTGCCTTTATCCAAAACTAGAATCTCTGATGAATCTATGGGACACACATGAAAAATATTCTGCAAAGTCAAAAAGCTTTATTTATCGTACTGTGCTTACTTTTCAGCCAGACCTGCATTTTTCTCTAAAACTTATACAATTACTGAGTATGCAAGAAGCATTAGGAGAGACTAAGTCTATTGAGAAGAAAACTGGAAGCGAAGGTCAGCAATCATTTTCTACTTTGAATCATCTCTTTCATAAAGAGGTCAATTCTCCTAAATTCCAGAATGAATGGAATTCAATACAGCAAAGTAAAATGCTTTAATTACATAAAATAAATATCTTGATGGACCTTCCACCATCTGTTTTAGTGACTTCAATTATAAAAAAAACCCTAAATTCAAGAAAAAATATATCAATAGCTAAAATTGAGATATTTTTCCATCTATTACTTTGATTTTCCTGACCCATTTTTGAGAATTGTCAGCATTCTAGATCAAGAATTCCAAATTATTTCTTGAAGAGAGTGAGATTCCTCCCAAGTCATTTAACATGCTTACTAATCAATAAAGATATGAAAAAACAAAAAAAACATATTTATGAAGCAAGCAACTTATATTATAACACTGATTTTGAGAAAAGGTTGCTGCTTGCTAAGAAAATTTTATTATTATAAAACATTTTCTGTCATTTGTATTTCTTCATTTTCCCTTCTAGATTATCTGTGTAGCCTTGTAAACACATCATAATCCAAAGCAGTTGAGCTTTATCAATAAAATGTAAATCAACGCAAGAGAGCCAACTGCATAAATAAAACAAAAGTGTACCGGGCTTCCCTGGTGGAGCAGTGGTTGAGAGCCTGCCTGCCGATGCAGGGGACACGGCTTCGTGCCCCGGTCCGGGAAGATCCCACATGCTGCGGAGCGGCTAGGCCTGTGAGCCATGGCCGCTGAGCCTGCGTGTCCGGAGCCTGTGCTCCACAATGGGAGAGGCCACAAGAGTGAGAGGCCCGTGTACCGAAAAAAAAAAAAAAAAAGCATACCACCATCATCCCAAGCAGACTACAAAATAGCAAGCAGATTATGAAATAATAGTCTAAAAGCCTGCTTTTTTAAATATATATCTAAATGCATTGAATATCTTATATAAAAAGCCAAGAGACAGAGATGAAACAAAATATTAAAAGTAAACATCTCCTTCCCCAAAACCCTAACTCCCTTCCAGTCATGAGGAGAACATCACACAAACCCAAGTTGAGGGACAGTCTATGAAATACGTGAACCAGGACTCTTCAAAATTGTCATTAAGAAAAGGAAAGTCTGGGACTTTCCTGGTGGTGCAGTGGTTAAGAATCCGTCTGCCAATGCAGGGGACACAGGTTCCAGCCCTGGTCCGGGAAGATCCCACGTGCTGCAGAGCAACTAAGCCCGGACATCACAACTACTGAGCCTGCGCTGTACAGCCCGCGAGCCACAACTACTGAGGCCACACGTAGCAACTACTGAAGCCCGCAAACTCTAGGGCCTGTGTGCCGCAACTACTGAGCCCAGGTGCTGCAATTACTGAAGCCCGCACACTTAGAGCCCGTGTTCCACAACAAGAGAAGCCACCACAATGAGAAGTCCGCACACCACAACAAAGAGTAGCCCCCACTTGCCACAACCAGAGAAAGCCCGCGGGCAACAACAAAGACCCAACACAGCCAAATATAAACAATAATAAAAATAAATAAATAAAGGCATCATCACAAAAAAACAAATGAGGAAATAATTTTTTTAAAAAAAGAATAACTGGTGGGGCCGTGGTTAAGAATCCGCCTGCCAGTGCATGGGACACGGGTTTGAGCCCTGGTCCGGGAAGATCCCACATGCTTCACAGCAACTAAGCCCGTGAGCCACAACTGCTCAGCCTGTGCTTCTCGAGCCTGTGCTCTGCAACAAGAGGGGCTACGGCAGTGAGAGGCCCAGGCACCACGATGAGGAGTGCCCCTGCTCGCCACAACTAGAGAAGGCCTTCGCACAGAAAAGAAGACCGAACACAGCCAAAAATAAATAAAAAATAAATAAAAATAAATACATTTAAAAGGAAAACCTATACATTTCCCTTTCTGCAAATGTCGGTTTTCCAGGCAAGAGTAGAGCCTCAGAAAGAATGTCTGCAAACAGGACAATCACTAGTTCACTAAGTACAAAATGTAGGATACTTTTGAAGAATCCCATCACAGCTAGATAACTGGTCCAGAACCAAAAGTAAATACTGGAAGAAAAATGAAATCAACAGTGTACCACAGAGGTGGTAGGCAGACTGGCCTGGACTAAGACATCTTCAGTAATAGATAATAAGGGTGCTGATTTGTAAGCATCATTCTCGTCCCACTGTGGACTTCCTTCTGCGACAGTATAAGGATACCACCAGATCATCTTCAAATCAAGTCATGAAATGTACTTTTATATTTTTAAAAATCAATTCTTGTCCTTAAATTAACTTTTCTTCTTAGTTTAGTCATGGTCCTCTATTACTTCTAAAACATTAACTCTTTTTGATTAGAAACAGACTTCCAAATATAAAAATAAACTGTGATCAAACAGCAGGAACAAACAGTAGTAACTGACATTTCTTCAATCTAAACTGAAGATGATTTCTGTATCTCTGTCTTTTCCATTTGTCTCCATTAGGGGAAAAAAATTATGTACCTCCTAATTAACTTGGCTGGAATGAATCAGACTGCATTTGTAAAAGTTTCAGAAGACCAATGAGCTGTGCTAAACAGTACCACTATCCACCTGAGCAGAAATTACTATCCATAAGTTTCTTTACATAACTAACAAAACAAAAATTTAAACAAAAGAAGAACTACTAGAAAAAAATTAGAGATTCATTTTTTAAGTCAGGAATTTGCCTTTAGTCAGTAATTTGCCTCATACATTATCATTTTCCCTGTGGAAACCCAATTATTATCCTGAAAACAAGACCACTTTAGAAAGCAAAGGCATTGTGACAAAAGAAAGAAAAGGCAGATTGATACATTATTAAAATAACTCACACGCCATACCCTGAGGAGTAAGGAAGCCATGGCAGAGCAGGCCCCCTTCTCCTCAATGGACAGCACAGCTGTGGGGAAGACACTGCAGCTAGCAGAAGCGTGTCACACTTCCTCAGGGAGGAAGCAAGTTACAGACCACTCTAGAGAGGGCGCCCATAAACTGATGGCCACGCTCATTACCCAACGTCCAGGCTACCCACAGGCTGACTGCAACCCAACTTTCCCACCATTCCAACAAAGGCCCCAGGAACCGTCAGGCCTCTGAGGCTCTGCCAATGCCCTTCCCTCTACCCAAATATCCTTTCCCTCCTCTCTCGGACCTCAATCCTGCCCAGCTCTAAATGAACACACCAAGGCCTATTTCCCTAAGAATGCCTCTCTCAAAACCAAAATTACTTCCTCTACAATGATCTGCCTCTTACTCATCCATCATTATCTTGGATTAAATACATCATGTAAGATGCCTTATCTGACCAACACAACTAGTTTAGAAATAAGAGTCATGTTTTAGACCATCTATGACATGACATGACAACCATTCAGCTCACTAAAACCATTCAATAAATACTCTAATTGAATTTCCCAAAGAGTTGACCTAAAATAACCTAAATGCCAAGCATTCCAAGAACCGTCCTCAACCAAATTCACTTCTCATTCGAATGCCAATGTCATACACAGGGATGTTGTATTGTCTTGAAATGTACTTGCCTTTATCCAAAACTAGAATCTCTGATGAATCTATGGGACACACATGAAAAATATTCTGCAAAGTCAAAAAGCTTTATTTATCGTACTGTGCTTACTTTTCAGCCAGACCTGCATTTTTCTCTAAAACTTATACAATTACTGAGTATGCAAGAAGCATTAGGAGAGACTAAGTCTATTGAGAAGAAAACTGGAAGCGAAGGTCAGCAATCATTTTCTACTTTGAATCATCTCTTTCATAAAGAGGTCAATTCTCCTAAATTCCAGAATGAATGGAATTCAATACAGCAAAGTAAAATGCTTTAATTACATAAAATAAATATCTTGATGGACCTTCCACCATCTGTTTTAGTGACTTCAATTATAAAAAAAACCCTAAATTCAAGAAAAAATATATCAATAGCTAAAATTGAGATATTTTTCCATCTATTACTTTGATTTTCCTGACCCATTTTTGAGAATTGTCAGCATTCTAGATCAAGAATTCCAAATTATTTCTTGAAGAGAGTGAGATTCCTCCCAAGTCATGTAACATGCTTACTAATCAATAAAGATATGAAAAAACAAAAAAAACATATTTATGAAGCAAGCAACTTATATTATAACACTGATTTTGAGAAAAGGTTGCTGCTTGCTAAGAAAATTTTATTATTATAAAACATTTTCTGTCATTTGTATTTCTTCATTTTCCCTTCTAGATTATCTGTGTAGCCTTGTAAACACATCATAATCCAAAGCAGTTGAGCTTTATCAATAAAATGTAAATCAACGCAAGAGAGCCAACTGCATAAATAAAACAAAAGTGTACCGGGCTTCCCTGGCGGAGCAGTGGTTGAGAGCCTGCCTGCCGATGCAGGGGACACGGCTTCGTGCCCCGGTCCGGGAAGATCCCACATGCTGCGGAGCGGCTAGGCCTGTGAGCCATGGCCGCTGAGCCTGCGTGTCCGGAGCCTGTGCTCCACAATGGGAGAGGCCACAAGAGTGAGAGGCCCGTGTACCGAAAAAAAAAAAAAAAAAAGCATACCACCATCATCCCAAGCAGACTACAAAATAGCAAGCAGATTATAAAATAATAGTCTAAAAGCCTGCTTTTTTAAATATATATCTAAATGCATTGAATATCTTATATAAAAAGCCAAGAGACAGAGATGAAACAAAATATTAAAAGTAAACATCTCCTTCCCCAAAACCCTAACTCCCTTCCAGTCATGAGGAGAACATCACACAAACCCAAGTTGAGGGACAGTCTATGAAATACGTGAACCAGGACTCTTCAAAATTGTCATTAAGAAAAGGAAAGTCTGGGACTTTCCTGGTGGTGCAGTGGTTAAGAATCCGTCTGCCAATGCAGGGGACACAGGTTCCAGCCCTGGTCCGGGAAGATCCCACGTGCTGCAGAGCAACTAAGCCCGGACATCACAACTACTGAGCCTGCGCTGTACAGCCCGCGAGCCACAACTACTGAGGCCACACGTAGCAACTACTGAAGCCCGCAAACTCTAGGGCCTGTGTGCCGCAACTACTGAGCCCAGGTGCTGCAATTACTGAAGCCCGCACACTTAGAGCCCGTGTTCCACAACAAGAGAAGCCACCACAATGAGAAGTCCGCACACCACAACAAAGAGTAGCCCCCACTTGCCACAACCAGAGAAAGCCCGCGGGCAACAACAAAGACCCAACACAGCCAAATATAAACAATAATAAAAATAAATAAATAAAGGCATCATCACAAAAAAACAAATGAGGAAATAATTTTTTTAAAAAAAGAATAACTGGTGGGGCCGTGGTTAAGAATCCGCCTGCCAGTGCATGGGACACGGGTTTGAGCCCTGGTCCGGGAAGATCCCACATGCTTCACAGCAACTAAGCCCGTGAGCCACAACTGCTCAGCCTGTGCTTCTCGAGCCTGTGCTCTGCAACAAGAGGGGCTACGGCAGTGAGAGGCCCAGGCACCACGATGAGGAGTGCCCCTGCTCGCCACAACTAGAGAAGGCCTTCGCACAGAAAAGAAGACCGAACACAGCCAAAAATAAATAAAAAATAAATAAAAATAAATACATTTAAAAGGAAAACCTATACATTTCCCTTTCTGCAAATGTCGGTTTTCCAGGCAAGAGTAGAGCCTCAGAAAGAATGTCTGCAAACAGGACAATCACTAGTTCACTAAGTACAAAATGTAGGATACTTTTGAAGAATCCCATCACAGCTAGATAACTGGTCCAGAACCAAAAGTAAATACTGGAAGAAAAATGAAATCAACAGTGTACCACAGAGGTGGTAGGCAGACTGGCCTGGACTAAGACATCTTCAGTAATAGATAATAAGGGTGCTGATTTGTAAGCATCATTCTCGTCCCACTGTGGACTTCCTTCTGCGACAGTATAAGGATACCACCAGATCATCTTCAAATCAAGTCATGAAATGTACTTTTATATTTTTAAAAATCAATTCTTGTCCTTAAATTAACTTTTCTTCTTAGTTTAGTCATGGTCCTCTATTACTTCTAAAACATTAACTCTTTTTGATTAGAAACAGACTTCCAAATATAAAAATAAACTGTGATCAAACAGCAGGAACAAACAGTAGTAACTGACATTTCTTCAATCTAAACTGAAGATGATTTCTGTATCTCTGTCTTTTCCATTTGTCTCCATTAGGGGAAAAAAATTATGTACCTCCTAATTAACTTGGCTGGAATGAATCAGACTGCATTTGTAAAAGTTTCAGAAGACCAATGAGCTGTGCTAAACAGTACCACTATCCACCTGAGCAGAAATTACTATCCATAAGTTTCTTTACATAACTAACAAAACAAAAATTTAAACAAAAGAAGAACTACTAGAAAAAAATTAGAGATTCATTTTTTAAGTCAGGAATTTGCCTTTAGTCAGTAATTTGCCTCATACATTATCATTTTCCCTGTGGAAACCCAATTATTATCCTGAAAACAAGACCACTTTAGAAAGCAAAGGCATTGTGACAAAAGAAAGAAAAGGCAGATTGATACATTATTAAAATAACTCACACGCCATACCCTGAGGAGTAAGGAAGCCATGGCAGAGCAGGCCCCCTTCTCCTCAATGGACAGCACAGCTGTGGGGAAGACACTGCAGCTAGCAGAAGCGTGTCACACTTCCTCAGGGAGGAAGCAAGTTACAGACCACTCTAGAGAGGGCGCCCATAAACTGATGGCCACGCTCATTACCCAACGTCCAGGCTACCCACAGGCTGACTGCAACCCAACTTTCCCACCATTCCCACAAAGGCCCCAGGAACCGTCAGGCCTCTGAGGCTCTGCCAATGCCCTTCCCTCTACCCAAATATCCTTTCCCTCCTCTCTCGGACCTCAATCCTGCCCAGCTCTAAATGAACACACCAAGGCCTATTTCCCTAAGAATGCCTCTCTCAAAACCAAAATTACTTCCTCTACAATGATCTGCCTCTTACTCATCCATCATTATCTTGGATTAAATACATCATGTAAGATGCCTTATCTGACCAACACAACTAGTTTAGAAATAAGAGTCATGTTTTAGACCATCTATGACATGACATGACAACCATTCAGCTCACTAAAACCATTCAATAAATACTCTAATTGAATTTCCCAAAGAGTTGACCTAAAATAACCTAAATGCCAAGCATTCCAAGAACCGTCCTCAACCAAATTCACTTCTCATTCGAATGCCAATGTCATACACAGGGATGTTGTATTGTCTTGAAATGTACTTGCCTTTATCCAAAACTAGAATCTCTGATGAATCTATGGGACACACATGAAAAATATTCTGCAAAGTCAAAAAGCTTTATTTATCGTACTGTGCTTACTTTTCAGCCAGACCTGCATTTTTCTCTAAAACTTATACAATTACTGAGTATGCAAGAAGCATTAGGAGAGACTAAGTCTATTGAGAAGAAAACTGGAAGCGAAGGTCAGCAATCATTTTCTACTTTGAATCATCTCTTTCATAAAGAGGTCAATTCTCCTAAATTCCAGAATGAATGGAATTCAATACAGCAAAGTAAAATGCTTTAATTACATAAAATAAATATCTTGATGGACCTTCCACCATCTGTTTTAGTGACTTCAATTATAAAAAAAACCCTAAATTCAAGAAAAAATATATCAATAGCTAAAATTGAGATATTTTTCCATCTATTACTTTGATTTTCCTGACCCATTTTTGAGAATTGTCAGCATTCTAGATCAAGAATTCCAAATTATTTCTTGAAGAGAGTGAGATTCCTCCCAAGTCATGTAACATGCTTACTAATCAATAAAGATATGAAAAAACAAAAAAAACATATTTATGAAGCAAGCAACTTATATTATAACACTGATTTTGAGAAAAGGTTGCTGCTTGCTAAGAAAATTTTATTATTATAAAACATTTTCTGTCATTTGTATTTCTTCATTTTCCCTTCTAGATTATCTGTGTAGCCTTGTAAACACATCATAATCCAAAGCAGTTGAGCTTTATCAATAAAATGTAAATCAACGCAAGAGAGCCAACTGCATAAATAAAACAAAAGTGTACCGGGCTTCCCTGGCGGAGCAGTGGTTGAGAGCCTGCCTGCCGATGCAGGGGACACGGCTTCGTGCCCCGGTCCGGGAAGATCCCACATGCCGCGGAGCGGCTAGGCCTGTGAGCCATGGCCGCTGAGCCTGCGTGTCCGGAGCCTGTGCTCCACAATGGGAGAGGCCACAAGAGTGAGAGGCCCGTGTACCGAAAAAAAAAAAAAAAAAAGCATACCACCATCATCCCAAGCAGACTACAAAATAGCAAGCAGATTATAAAATAATAGTCTAAAAGCCTGCTTTTTTAAATATATATCTAAATGCATTGAATATCTTATATAAAAAGCCAAGAGACAGAGATGAAACAAAATATTAAAAGTAAACATCTCCTTCCCCAAAACCCTAACTCCCTTCCAGTCATGAGGAGAACATCACACAAACCCAAGTTGAGGGACAGTCTATGAAATACGTGAACCAGGACTCTTCAAAATTGTCATTAAGAAAAGGAAAGTCTGGGACTTTCCTGGTGGTGCAGTGGTTAAGAATCCGTCTGCCAATGCAGGGGACACAGGTTCCAGCCCTGGTCCGGGAAGATCCCACGTGCTGCAGAGCAACTAAGCCCGGACATCACAACTACTGAGCCTGCGCTGTACAGCCCGCGAGCCACAACTACTGAGGCCACACGTAGCAACTACTGAAGCCCGCAAACTCTAGGGCCTGTGTGCCGCAACTACTGAGCCCAGGTGCTGCAATTACTGAAGCCCGCACACTTAGAGCCCGTGTTCCACAACAAGAGAAGCCACCACAACGAGAAGTCCGCACACCACAACAAAGAGTAGCCCCCACTTGCCACAACCAGAGAAAGCCCGCGGGCAACAACAAAGACCCAACACAGCCAAATATAAACAATAATAAAAATAAATAAATAAAGGCATCATCACAAAAAAACAAATGAGGAAATAATTTTTTTAAAAAAAGAATAACTGGTGGGGCCGTGGTTAAGAATCCGCCTGCCAGTGCATGGGACACGGGTTTGAGCCCTGGTCCGGGAAGATCCCACATGCTTCACAGCAACTAAGCCCGTGAGCCACAACTGCTCAGCCTGTGCTTCTCGAGCCTGTGCTCTGCAACAAGAGGGGCTACGGCAGTGAGAGGCCCAGGCACCACGATGAGGAGTGCCCCTGCTCGCCACAACTAGAGAAGGCCTTCGCACAGAAAAGAAGACCGAACACAGCCAAAAATAAATAAAAAATAAATAAAAATAAATACATTTAAAAGGAAAACCTATACATTTCCCTTTCTGCAAATGTCGGTTTTCCAGGCAAGAGTAGAGCCTCAGAAAGAATGTCTGCAAACAGGACAATCACTAGTTCACTAAGTACAAAATGTAGGATACTTTTGAAGAATCCCATCACAGCTAGATAACTGGTCCAGAACCAAAAGTAAATACTGGAAGAAAAATGAAATCAACAGTGTACCACAGAGGTGGTAGGCAGACTGGCCTGGACTAAGACATCTTCAGTAATAGATAATAAGGGTGCTGATTTGTAAGCATCATTCTCGTCCCACTGTGGACTTCCTTCTGCGACAGTATAAGGATACCACCAGATCATCTTCAAATCAAGTCATGAAATGTACTTTTATATTTTTAAAAATCAATTCTTGTCCTTAAATTAACTTTTCTTCTTAGTTTAGTCATGGTCCTCTATTACTTCTAAAACATTAACTCTTTTTGATTAGAAACAGACTTCCAAATATAAAAATAAACTGTGATCAAACAGCAGGAACAAACAGTAGTAACTGACATTTCTTCAATCTAAACTGAAGATGATTTCTGTATCTCTGTCTTTTCCATTTGTCTCCATTAGGGGAAAAAAATTATGTACCTCCTAATTAACTTGGCTGGAATGAATCAGACTGCATTTGTAAAAGTTTCAGAAGACCAATGAGCTGTGCTAAACAGTACCACTATCCACCTGAGCAGAAATTACTATCCATAAGTTTCTTTACATAACTAACAAAACAAAAATTTAAACAAAAGAAGAACTACTAGAAAAAAATTAGAGATTCATTTTTTAAGTCAGGAATTTGCCTTTAGTCAGTAATTTGCCTCATACATTATCATTTTCCCTGTGGAAACCCAATTATTATCCTGAAAACAAGACCACTTTAGAAAGCAAAGGCATTGTGACAAAAGAAAGAAAAGGCAGATTGATACATTATTAAAATAACTCACACGCCATACCCTGAGGAGTAAGGAAGCCATGGCAGAGCAGGCCCCCTTCTCCTCAATGGACAGCACAGCTGTGGGGAAGACACTGCAGCTAGCAGAAGCGTGTCACACTTCCTCAGGGAGGAAGCAAGTTACAGACCACTCTAGAGAGGGCGCCCATAAACTGATGGCCACGCTCATTACCCAACGTCCAGGCTACCCACAGGCTGACTGCAACCCAACTTTCCCACCATTCCCACAAAGGCCCCAGGAACCGTCAGGCCTCTGAGGCTCTGCCAATGCCCTTCCCTCTACCCAAATATCCTTTCCCTCCTCTCTCGGACCTCAATCCTGCCCAGCTCTAAATGAACACACCAAGGCCTATTTCCCTAAGAATGCCTCTCTCAAAACCAAAATTACTTCCTCTACAATGATCTGCCTCTTACTCATCCATCATTATCTTGGATTAAATACATCATGTAAGATGCCTTATCTGACCAACACAACTAGTTTAGAAATAAGAGTCATGTTTTAGACCATCTATGACATGACATGACAACCATTCAGCTCACTAAAACCATTCAATAAATACTCTAATTGAATTTCCCAAAGAGTTGACCTAAAATAACCTAAATGCCAAGCATTCCAAGAACCGTCCTCAACCAAATTCACTTCTCATTCGAATGCCAATGTCATACACAGGGATGTTGTATTGTCTTGAAATGTACTTGCCTTTATCCAAAACTAGAATCTCTGATGAATCTATGGGACACACATGAAAAATATTCTGCAAAGTCAAAAAGCTTTATTTATCGTACTGTGCTTACTTTTCAGCCAGACCTGCATTTTTCTCTAAAACTTATACAATTACTGAGTATGCAAGAAGCATTAGGAGAGACTAAGTCTATTGAGAAGAAAACTGGAAGCGAAGGTCAGCAATCATTTTCTACTTTGAATCATCTCTTTCATAAAGAGGTCAATTCTCCTAAATTCCAGAATGAATGGAATTCAATACAGCAAAGTAAAATGCTTTAATTACATAAAATAAATATCTTGATGGACCTTCCACCATCTGTTTTAGTGACTTCAATTATAAAAAAAACCCTAAATTCAAGAAAAAATATATCAATAGCTAAAATTGAGATATTTTTCCATCTATTACTTTGATTTTCCTGACCCATTTTTGAGAATTGTCAGCATTCTAGATCAAGAATTCCAAATTATTTCTTGAAGAGAGTGAGATTCCTCCCAAGTCATGTAACATGCTTACTAATCAATAAAGATATGAAAAAACAAAAAAAACATATTTATGAAGCAAGCAACTTATATTATAACACTGATTTTGAGAAAAGGTTGCTGCTTGCTAAGAAAATTTTATTATTATAAAACATTTTCTGTCATTTGTATTTCTTCATTTTCCCTTCTAGATTATCTGTGTAGCCTTGTAAACACATCATAATCCAAAGCAGTTGAGCTTTATCAATAAAATGTAAATCAACGCAAGAGAGCCAACTGCATAAATAAAACAAAAGTGTACCGGGCTTCCCTGGCGGAGCAGTGGTTGAGAGCCTGCCTGCCGATGCAGGGGACACGGCTTCGTGCCCCGGTCCGGGAAGATCCCACATGCCGCGGAGCGGCTAGGCCTGTGAGCCATGGCCGCTGAGCCTGCGTGTCCGGAGCCTGTGCTCCACAATGGGAGAGGCCACAAGAGTGAGAGGCCCGTGTACCGAAAAAAAAAAAAAAAAAAAGCATACCACCATCATCCCAAGCAGACTACAAAATAGCAAGCAGATTATAAAATAATAGTCTAAAAGCCTGCTTTTTTAAATATATATCTAAATGCATTGAATATCTTATATAAAAAGCCAAGAGACAGAGATGAAACAAAATATTAAAAGTAAACATCTCCTTCCCCAAAACCCTAACTCCCTTCCAGTCATGAGGAGAACATCACACAAACCCAAGTTGAGGGACAGTCTATGAAATACGTGAACCAGGACTCTTCAAAATTGTCATTAAGAAAAGGAAAGTCTGGGACTTTCCTGGTGGTGCAGTGGTTAAGAATCCGTCTGCCAATGCAGGGGACACAGGTTCCAGCCCTGGTCCGGGAAGATCCCACGTGCTGCAGAGCAACTAAGCCCGGACATCACAACTACTGAGCCTGCGCTGTACAGCCCGCGAGCCACAACTACTGAGGCCACACGTAGCAACTACTGAAGCCCGCAAACTCTAGGGCCTGTGTGCCGCAACTACTGAGCCCAGGTGCTGCAATTACTGAAGCCCGCACACTTAGAGCCCGTGTTCCACAACAAGAGAAGCCACCACAACGAGAAGTCCGCACACCACAACAAAGAGTAGCCCCCACTTGCCACAACCAGAGAAAGCCCGCGGGCAACAACAAAGACCCAACACAGCCAAATATAAACAATAATAAAAATAAATAAATAAAGGCATCATCACAAAAAAACAAATGAGGAAATAATTTTTTTAAAAAAAGAATAACTGGTGGGGCCGTGGTTAAGAATCCGCCTGCCAGTGCATGGGACACGGGTTTGAGCCCTGGTCCGGGAAGATCCCACATGCTTCACAGCAACTAAGCCCGTGAGCCACAACTGCTCAGCCTGTGCTTCTCGAGCCTGTGCTCTGCAACAAGAGGGGCTACGGCAGTGAGAGGCCCAGGCACCACGATGAGGAGTGCCCCTGCTCGCCACAACTAGAGAAGGCCTTCGCACAGAAAAGAAGACCGAACACAGCCAAAAATAAATAAAAAATAAATAAAAATAAATACATTTAAAAGGAAAACCTATACATTTCCCTTTCTGCAAATGTCGGTTTTCCAGGCAAGAGTAGAGCCTCAGAAAGAATGTCTGCAAACAGGACAATCACTAGTTCACTAAGTACAAAATGTAGGATACTTTTGAAGAATCCCATCACAGCTAGATAACTGGTCCAGAACCAAAAGTAAATACTGGAAGAAAAATGAAATCAACAGTGTACCACAGAGGTGGTAGGCAGACTGGCCTGGACTAAGACATCTTCAGTAATAGATAATAAGGGTGCTGATTTGTAAGCATCATTCTCGTCCCACTGTGGACTTCCTTCTGCGACAGTATAAGGATACCACCAGATCATCTTCAAATCAAGTCATGAAATGTACTTTTATATTTTTAAAAATCAATTCTTGTCCTTAAATTAACTTTTCTTCTTAGTTTAGTCATGGTCCTCTATTACTTCTAAAACATTAACTCTTTTTGATTAGAAACAGACTTCCAAATATAAAAATAAACTGTGATCAAACAGCAGGAACAAACAGTAGTAACTGACATTTCTTCAATCTAAACTGAAGATGATTTCTGTATCTCTGTCTTTTCCATTTGTCTCCATTAGGGGAAAAAAATTATGTACCTCCTAATTAACTTGGCTGGAATGAATCAGACTGCATTTGTAAAAGTTTCAGAAGACCAATGAGCTGTGCTAAACAGTACCACTATCCACCTGAGCAGAAATTACTATCCATAAGTTTCTTTACATAACTAACAAAACAAAAATTTAAACAAAAGAAGAACTACTAGAAAAAAATTAGAGATTCATTTTTTAAGTCAGGAATTTGCCTTTAGTCAGTAATTTGCCTCATACATTATCATTTTCCCTGTGGAAACCCAATTATTATCCTGAAAACAAGACCACTTTAGAAAGCAAAGGCATTGTGACAAAAGAAAGAAAAGGCAGATTGATACATTATTAAAATAACTCACACGCCATACCCTGAGGAGTAAGGAAGCCATGGCAGAGCAGGCCCCCTTCTCCTCAATGGACAGCACAGCTGTGGGGAAGACACTGCAGCTAGCAGAAGCGTGTCACACTTCCTCAGGGAGGAAGCAAGTTACAGACCACTCTAGAGAGGGCGCCCATAAACTGATGGCCACGCTCATTACCCAACGTCCAGGCTACCCACAGGCTGACTGCAACCCAACTTTCCCACCATTCCCACAAAGGCCCCAGGAACCGTCAGGCCTCTGAGGCTCTGCCAATGCCCTTCCCTCTACCCAAATATCCTTTCCCTCCTCTCTCGGACCTCAATCCTGCCCAGCTCTAAATGAACACACCAAGGCCTATTTCCCTAAGAATGCCTCTCTCAAAACCAAAATTACTTCCTCTACAATGATCTGCCTCTTACTCATCCATCATTATCTTGGATTAAATACATCATGTAAGATGCCTTATCTGACCAACACAACTAGTTTAGAAATAAGAGTCATGTTTTAGACCATCTATGACATGACATGACAACCATTCAGCTCACTAAAACCATTCAATAAATACTCTAATTGAATTTCCCAAAGAGTTGACCTAAAATAACCTAAATGCCAAGCATTCCAAGAACCGTCCTCAACCAAATTCACTTCTCATTCGAATGCCAATGTCATACACAGGGATGTTGTATTGTCTTGAAATGTACTTGCCTTTATCCAAAACTAGAATCTCTGATGAATCTATGGGACACACATGAAAAATATTCTGCAAAGTCAAAAAGCTTTATTTATCGTACTGTGCTTACTTTTCAGCCAGACCTGCATTTTTCTCTAAAACTTATACAATTACTGAGTATGCAAGAAGCATTAGGAGAGACTAAGTCTATTGAGAAGAAAACTGGAAGCGAAGGTCAGCAATCATTTTCTACTTTGAATCATCTCTTTCATAAAGAGGTCAATTCTCCTAAATTCCAGAATGAATGGAATTCAATACAGCAAAGTAAAATGCTTTAATTACATAAAATAAATATCTTGATGGACCTTCCACCATCTGTTTTAGTGACTTCAATTATAAAAAAAACCCTAAATTCAAGAAAAAATATATCAATAGCTAAAATTGAGATATTTTTCCATCTATTACTTTGATTTTCCTGACCCATTTTTGAGAATTGTCAGCATTCTAGATCAAGAATTCCAAATTATTTCTTGAAGAGAGTGAGATTCCTCCCAAGTCATGTAACATGCTTACTAATCAATAAAGATATGAAAAAACAAAAAAAACATATTTATGAAGCAAGCAACTTATATTATAACACTGATTTTGAGAAAAGGTTGCTGCTTGCTAAGAAAATTTTATTATTATAAAACATTTTCTGTCATTTGTATTTCTTCATTTTCCCTTCTAGATTATCTGTGTAGCCTTGTAAACACATCATAATCCAAAGCAGTTGAGCTTTATCAATAAAATGTAAATCAACGCAAGAGAGCCAACTGCATAAATAAAACAAAAGTGTACCGGGCTTCCCTGGCGGAGCAGTGGTTGAGAGCCTGCCTGCCGATGCAGGGGACACGGCTTCGTGCCCCGGTCCGGGAAGATCCCACATGCTGCGGAGCGGCTAGGCCTGTGAGCCATGGCCGCTGAGCCTGCGTGTCCGGAGCCTGTGCTCCACAATGGGAGAGGCCACAAGAGTGAGAGGCCCGTGTACCGAAAAAAAAAAAAAAAAAAAGCATACCACCATCATCCCAAGCAGACTACAAAATAGCAAGCAGATTATAAAATAATAGTCTAAAAGCCTGCTTTTTTAAATATATATCTAAATGCATTGAATATCTTATATAAAAAGCCAAGAGACAGAGATGAAACAAAATATTAAAAGTAAACATCTCCTTCCCCAAAACCCTAACTCCCTTCCAGTCATGAGGAGAACATCACACAAACCCAAGTTGAGGGACAGTCTATGAAATACGTGAACCAGGACTCTTCAAAATTGTCATTAAGAAAAGGAAAGTCTGGGACTTTCCTGGTGGTGCAGTGGTTAAGAATCCGTCTGCCAATGCAGGGGACACAGGTTCCAGCCCTGGTCCGGGAAGATCCCACGTGCTGCAGAGCAACTAAGCCCGGACATCACAACTACTGAGCCTGCGCTGTACAGCCCGCGAGCCACAACTACTGAGGCCACACGTAGCAACTACTGAAGCCCGCAAACTCTAGGGCCTGTGTGCCGCAACTACTGAGCCCAGGTGCTGCAATTACTGAAGCCCGCACACTTAGAGCCCGTGTTCCACAACAAGAGAAGCCACCACAACGAGAAGTCCGCACACCACAACAAAGAGTAGCCCCCACTTGCCACAACCAGAGAAAGCCCGCGGGCAACAACAAAGACCCAACACAGCCAAATATAAACAATAATAAAAATAAATAAATAAAGGCATCATCACAAAAAAACAAATGAGGAAATATTTTTTTTAAAAAAAGAATAACTGGTGGGGCCGTGGTTAAGAATCCGCCTGCCAGTGCATGGGACACGGGTTTGAGCCCTGGTCCGGGAAGATCCCACATGCTTCACAGCAACTAAGCCCGTGAGCCACAACTGCTCAGCCTGTGCTTCTCGAGCCTGTGCTCTGCAACAAGAGGGGCTACGGCAGTGAGAGGCCCAGGCACCACGATGAGGAGTGCCCCTGCTCGCCACAACTAGAGAAGGCCTTCGCACAGAAAAGAAGACCGAACACAGCCAAAAATAAATAAAAAATAAATAAAAATAAATACATTTAAAAGGAAAACCTATACATTTCCCTTTCTGCAAATGTCGGTTTTCCAGGCAAGAGTAGAGCCTCAGAAAGAATGTCTGCAAACAGGACAATCACTAGTTCACTAAGTACAAAATGTAGGATACTTTTGAAGAATCCCATCACAGCTAGATAACTGGTCCAGAACCAAAAGTAAATACTGGAAGAAAAATGAAATCAACAGTGTACCACAGAGGTGGTAGGCAGACTGGCCTGGACTAAGACATCTTCAGTAATAGATAATAAGGGTGCTGATTTGTAAGCATCATTCTCGTCCCACTGTGGACTTCCTTCTGCGACAGTATAAGGATACCACCAGATCATCTTCAAATCAAGTCATGAAATGTACTTTTATATTTTTAAAAATCAATTCTTGTCCTTAAATTAACTTTTCTTCTTAGTTTAGTCATGGTCCTCTATTACTTCTAAAACATTAACTCTTTTTGATTAGAAACAGACTTCCAAATATAAAAATAAACTGTGATCAAACAGCAGGAACAAACAGTAGTAACTGACATTTCTTCAATCTAAACTGAAGATGATTTCTGTATCTCTGTCTTTTCCATTTGTCTCCATTAGGGGAAAAAAATTATGTACCTCCTAATTAACTTGGCTGGAATGAATCAGACTGCATTTGTAAAAGTTTCAGAAGACCAATGAGCTGTGCTAAACAGTACCACTATCCACCTGAGCAGAAATTACTATCCATAAGTTTCTTTACATAACTAACAAAACAAAAATTTAAACAAAAGAAGAACTACTAGAAAAAAATTAGAGATTCATTTTTTAAGTCAGGAATTTGCCTTTAGTCAGTAATTTGCCTCATACATTATCATTTTCCCTGTGGAAACCCAATTATTATCCTGAAAACAAGACCACTTTAGAAAGCAAAGGCATTGTGACAAAAGAAAGAAAAGGCAGATTGATACATTATTAAAATAACTCACACGCCATACCCTGAGGAGTAAGGAAGCCATGGCAGAGCAGGCCCCCTTCTCCTCAATGGACAGCACAGCTGTGGGGAAGACACTGCAGCTAGCAGAAGCGTGTCACACTTCCTCAGGGAGGAAGCAAGTTACAGACCACTCTAGAGAGGGCGCCCATAAACTGATGGCCACGCTCATTACCCAACGTCCAGGCTACCCACAGGCTGACTGCAACCCAACTTTCCCACCATTCCCACAAAGGCCCCAGGAACCGTCAGGCCTCTGAGGCTCTGCCAATGCCCTTCCCTCTACCCAAATATCCTTTCCCTCCTCTCTCGGACCTCAATCCTGCCCAGCTCTAAATGAACACACCAAGGCCTATTTCCCTAAGAATGCCTCTCTCAAAACCAAAATTACTTCCTCTACAATGATCTGCCTCTTACTCATCCATCATTATCTTGGATTAAATACATCATGTAAGATGCCTTATCTGACCAACACAACTAGTTTAGAAATAAGAGTCATGTTTTAGACCATCTATGACATGACATGACAACCATTCAGCTCACTAAAACCATTCAATAAATACTCTAATTGAATTTCCCAAAGAGTTGACCTAAAATAACCTAAATGCCAAGCATTCCAAGAACCGTCCTCAACCAAATTCACTTCTCATTCGAATGCCAATGTCATACACAGGGATGTTGTATTGTCTTGAAATGTACTTGCCTTTATCCAAAACTAGAATCTCTGATGAATCTATGGGACACACATGTAAAATATTCTGCAAAGGAAAAAAGCTTTATTTATCGTACTGTGCTTACTTTTCAGCCAGACCTGCATTTTTCTCTAAAACTTATACAATTACTGAGTATGCAAGAAGCATTAGGAGAGACTAAGTCTATTGAGAAGAAAACTGGAAGCGAAGGTCAGCAATCATTTTCTACTTTGAATCATCTCTTTCATAAAGAGGTCAATTCTCCTAAATTCCAGAATGAATGGAATTCAATACAGCAAAGTAAAATGCTTTAATTACATAAAATAAATATCTTGATGGACCTTCCACCATCTGTTTTAGTGACTTCAATTATAAAAAAAACCCTAAATTCAAGAAAAAATATATCAATAGCTAAAATTGAGATATTTTTCCATCTATTACTTTGATTTTCCTGACCCATTTTTGAGAATTGTCAGCATTCTAGATCAAGAATTCCAAATTATTTCTTGAAGAGAGTGAGATTCCTCCCAAGTCATGTAACATGCTTACTAATCAATAAAGATATGAAAAAACAAAAAAAACATATTTATGAAGCAAGCAACTTATATTATAACACTGATTTTGAGAAAAGGTTGCTGCTTGCTAAGAAAATTTTATTATTATAAAACATTTTCTGTCATTTGTATTTCTTCATTTTCCCTTCTAGATTATCTGTGTAGCCTTGTAAACACATCATAATCCAAAGCAGTTGAGCTTTATCAATAAAATGTAAATCAACGCAAGAGAGCCAACTGCATAAATAAAACAAAAGTGTACCGGGCTTCCCTGGCGGAGCAGTGGTTGAGAGCCTGCCTGCCGATGCAGGGGACACGGCTTCGTGCCCCGGTCCGGGAAGATCCCACATGCTGCGGAGCGGCTAGGCCTGTGAGCCATGGCCGCTGAGCCTGCGTGTCCGGAGCCTGTGCTCCACAATGGGAGAGGCCACAAGAGTGAGAGGCCCGTGTACCGAAAAAAAAAAAAAAAAAAAGCATACCACCATCATCCCAAGCAGACTACAAAATAGCAAGCAGATTATAAAATAATAGTCTAAAAGCCTGCTTTTTTAAATATATATCTAAATGCATTGAATATCTTATATAAAAAGCCAAGAGACAGAGATGAAACAAAATATTAAAAGTAAACATCTCCTTCCCCAAAACCCTAACTCCCTTCCAGTCATGAGGAGAACATCACACAAACCCAAGTTGAGGGACAGTCTATGAAATACGTGAACCAGGACTCTTCAAAATTGTCATTAAGAAAAGGAAAGTCTGGGACTTTCCTGGTGGTGCAGTGGTTAAGAATCCGTCTGCCAATGCAGGGGACACAGGTTCCAGCCCTGGTCCGGGAAGATCCCACGTGCTGCAGAGCAACTAAGCCCGGACATCACAACTACTGAGCCTGCGCTGTACAGCCCGCGAGCCACAACTACTGAGGCCACACGTAGCAACTACTGAAGCCCGCAAACTCTAGGGCCTGTGTGCCGCAACTACTGAGCCCAGGTGCTGCAATTACTGAAGCCCGCACACTTAGAGCCCGTGTTCCACAACAAGAGAAGCCACCACAACGAGAAGTCCGCACACCACAACAAAGAGTAGCCCCCACTTGCCACAACCAGAGAAAGCCCGCGGGCAACAACAAAGACCCAACACAGCCAAATATAAACAATAATAAAAATAAATAAATAAAGGCATCATCACAAAAAAACAAATGAGGAAATATTTTTTTTAAAAAAAGAATAACTGGTGGGGCCGTGGTTAAGAATCCGCCTGCCAGTGCATGGGACACGGGTTTGAGCCCTGGTCCGGGAAGATCCCACATGCTTCACAGCAACTAAGCCCGTGAGCCACAACTGCTCAGCCTGTGCTTCTCGAGCCTGTGCTCTGCAACAAGAGGGGCTACGGCAGTGAGAGGCCCAGGCACCACGATGAGGAGTGCCCCTGCTCGCCACAACTAGAGAAGGCCTTCGCACAGAAAAGAAGACCGAACACAGCCAAAAATAAATAAAAAATAAATAAAAATAAATACATTTAAAAGGAAAACCTATACATTTCCCTTTCTGCAAATGTCGGTTTTCCAGGCAAGAGTAGAGCCTCAGAAAGAATGTCTGCAAACAGGACAATCACTAGTTCACTAAGTACAAAATGTAGGATACTTTTGAAGAATCCCATCACAGCTAGATAACTGGTCCAGAACCAAAAGTAAATACTGGAAGAAAAATGAAATCAACAGTGTACCACAGAGGTGGTAGGCAGACTGGCCTGGACTAAGACATCTTCAGTAATAGATAATAAGGGTGCTGATTTGTAAGCATCATTCTCGTCCCACTGTGGACTTCCTTCTGCGACAGTATAAGGATACCACCAGATCATCTTCAAATCAAGTCATGAAATGTACTTTTATATTTTTAAAAATCAATTCTTGTCCTTAAATTAACTTTTCTTCTTAGTTTAGTCATGGTCCTCTATTACTTCTAAAACATTAACTCTTTTTGATTAGAAACAGACTTCCAAATATAAAAATAAACTGTGATCAAACAGCAGGAACAAACAGTAGTAACTGACATTTCTTCAATCTAAACTGAAGATGATTTCTGTATCTCTGTCTTTTCCATTTGTCTCCATTAGGGGAAAAAAATTATGTACCTCCTAATTAACTTGGCTGGAATGAATCAGACTGCATTTGTAAAAGTTTCAGAAGACCAATGAGCTGTGCTAAACAGTACCACTATCCACCTGAGCAGAAATTACTATCCATAAGTTTCTTTACATAACTAACAAAACAAAAATTTAAACAAAAGAAGAACTACTAGAAAAAAATTAGAGATTCATTTTTTAAGTCAGGAATTTGCCTTTAGTCAGTAATTTGCCTCATACATTATCATTTTCCCTGTGGAAACCCAATTATTATCCTGAAAACAAGACCACTTTAGAAAGCAAAGGCATTGTGACAAAAGAAAGAAAAGGCAGATTGATACATTATTAAAATAACTCACACGCCATACCCTGAGGAGTAAGGAAGCCATGGCAGAGCAGGCCCCCTTCTCCTCCATGGACAGCACAGCTGTGGGGAAGACACTGCAGCTAGCAGAAGCGTGTCACACTTCCTCAGGGAGGAAGCAAGTTACAGACCACTCTAGAGAGGGCGCCCATAAACTGATGGCCACGCTCATTACCCAACGTCCAGGCTACCCACAGGCTGACTGCAACCCAACTTTCCCACCATTCCCACAAAGGCCCCAGGAACCGTCAGGCCTCTGAGGCTCTGCCAATGCCCTTCCCTCTACCCAAATATCCTTTCCCTCCTCTCTCGGACCTCAATCCTGCCCAGCTCTAAATGAACACACCAAGGCCTATTTCCCTAAGAATGCCTCTCTCAAAACCAAAATTACTTCCTCTACAATGATCTGCCTCTTACTCATCCATCATTATCTTGGATTAAATACATCATGTAAGATGCCTTATCTGACCAACACAACTAGTTTAGAAATAAGAGTCATGTTTTAGACCATCTATGACATGACATGACAACCATTCAGCTCACTAAAACCATTCAATAAATACTCTAATTGAATTTCCCAAAGAGTTGACCTAAAATAACCTAAATGCCAAGCATTCCAAGAACCGTCCTCAACCAAATTCACTTCTCATTCGAATGCCAATGTCATACACAGGGATGTTGTATTGTCTTGAAATGTACTTGCCTTTATCCAAAACTAGAATCTCTGATGAATCTATGGGACACACATGTAAAATATTCTGCAAAGGAAAAAAGCTTTATTTATCGTACTGTGCTTAATTTTCAGCCAGACCTGCATTTTTCTCTAAAACTTATACAATTACTGAGTATGCAAGAAGCATTAGGAGAGACTAAGTCTATTGAGAAGAAAACTGGAAGCGAAGGTCAGCAATCATTTTCTACTTTGAATCATCTCTTTCATAAAGAGGTCAATTCTCCTAAATTCCAGAATGAATGGAATTCAATACAGCAAAGTAAAATGCTTTAATTACATAAAATAAATATCTTGATGGACCTTCCACCATCTGTTTTAGTGACTTCAATTATAAAAAAACCCTAAATTCAAGAAAAAATATATCAATAGCTAAAATTGAGATATTTTTCCATCTATTACTTTGATTTTCCTGACCCATTTTTGAGAATTGTCAGCATTCTAGATCAAGAATTCCAAATTATTTCTTGAAGAGAGTGAGATTCCTCCCAAGTCATGTAACATGCTTACTAATCAATAAAGATATGAAAAAACAAAAAAAACATATTTATGAAGCAAGCAACTTATATTATAACACTGATTTTGAGAAAAGGTTGCTGCTTGCTAAGAAAATTTTATTATTATAAAACATTTTCTGTCATTTGTATTTCTTCATTTTCCCTTCTAGATTATCTGTGTAGCCTTGTAAACACATCATAATCCAAAGCAGTTGAGCTTTATCAATAAAATGTAAATCAACGCAAGAGAGCCAACTGCATAAATAAAACAAAAGTGTACCGGGCTTCCCTGGCGGAGCAGTGGTTGAGAGCCTGCCTGCCGATGCAGGGGACACGGCTTCGTGCCCCGGTCCGGGAAGATCCCACATGCTGCGGAGCGGCTAGGCCTGTGAGCCATGGCCGCTGAGCCTGCGTGTCCGGAGCCTGTGCTCCACAATGGGAGAGGCCACAAGAGTGAGAGGCCCGTGTACCGAAAAAAAAAAAAAAAAAAAGCATACCACCATCATCCCAAGCAGACTACAAAATAGCAAGCAGATTATAAAATAATAGTCTAAAAGCCTGCTTTTTTAAATATATATCTAAATGCATTGAATATCTTATATAAAAAGCCAAGAGACAGAGATGAAACAAAATATTAAAAGTAAACATCTCCTTCCCCAAAACCCTAACTCCCTTCCAGTCATGAGGAGAACATCACACAAACCCAAGTTGAGGGACAGTCTATGAAATACGTGAACCAGGACTCTTCAAAATCGTCATTAAGAAAAGGAAAGTCTGGGACTTTCCTGGTGGTGCAGTGGTTAAGAATCCGTCTGCCAATGCAGGGGACACAGGTTCCAGCCCTGGTCCGGGAAGATCCCACGTGCTGCAGAGCAACTAAGCCCGGACATCACAACTACTGAGCCTGCGCTGTACAGCCCGCGAGCCACAACTACTGAGGCCACACGTAGCAACTACTGAAGCCCGCAAACTCTAGGGCCTGTGTGCCGCAACTACTGAGCCCAGGTGCTGCAATTACTGAAGCCCGCACACTTAGAGCCCGTGTTCCACAACAAGGGAAGCCACCACAACGAGAAGTCCGCACACCACAACAAAGAGTAGCCCCCACTTGCCACAACCAGAGAAAGCCCGCGGGCAACAACAAAGACCCAACACAGCCAAATATAAACAATAATAAAAATAAATAAATAAAGGCATCATCACAAAAAAACAAATGAGGAAATATTTTTTTTAAAAAAAGAATAACTGGTGGGGCCGTGGTTAAGAATCCGCCTGCCAGTGCATGGGACACGGGTTTGAGCCCTGGTCCGGGAAGATCCCACATGCTTCACAGCAACTAAGCCCGTGAGCCACAACTGCTCAGCCTGTGCTTCTCGAGCCTGTGCTCTGCAACAAGAGGGGCTACGGCAGTGAGAGGCCCAGGCACCACGATGAGGAGTGCCCCTGCTCGCCACAACTAGAGAAGGCCTTCGCACAGAAAAGAAGACCGAACACAGCCAAAAATAAATAAAAAATAAATAAAAATAAATACATTTAAAAGGAAAACCTATACATTTCCCTTTCTGCAAATGTCGGTTTTCCAGGCAAGAGTAGAGCCTCAGAAAGAATGTCTGCAAACAGGACAATCACTAGTTCACTAAGTACAAAATGTAGGATACTTTTGAAGAATCCCATCACAGCTAGATAACTGGTCCAGAACCAAAAGTAAATACTGGAAGAAAAATGAAATCAACAGTGTACCACAGAGGTGGTAGGCAGACTGGCCTGGACTAAGACATCTTCAGTAATAGATAATAAGGGTGCTGATTTGTAAGCATCATTCTCGTCCCACTGTGGACTTCCTTCTGCGACAGTATAAGGATACCACCAGATCATCTTCAAATCAAGTCATGAAATGTACTTTTATATTTTTAAAAATCAATTCTTGTCCTTAAATTAACTTTTCTTCTTAGTTTAGTCATGGTCCTCTATTACTTCTAAAACATTAACTCTTTTTGATTAGAAACAGACTTCCAAATATAAAAATAAACTGTGATCAAACAGCAGGAACAAACAGTAGTAACTGACATTTCTTCAATCTAAACTGAAGATGATTTCTGTATCTCTGTCTTTTCCATTTGTCTCCATTAGGGGAAAAAAATTATGTACCTCCTAATTAACTTGGCTGGAATGAATCAGACTGCATTTGTAAAAGTTTCAGAAGACCAATGAGCTGTGCTAAACAGTACCACTATCCACCTGAGCAGAAATTACTATCCATAAGTTTCTTTACATAACTAACAAAACAAAAATTTAAACAAAAGAAGAACTACTAGAAAAAAATTAGAGATTCATTTTTTAAGTCAGGAATTTGCCTTTAGTCAGTAATTTGCCTCATACATTATCATTTTCCCTGTGGAAACCCAATTATTATCCTGAAAACAAGACCACTTTAGAAAGCAAAGGCATTGTGACAAAAGAAAGAAAAGGCAGATTGATACATTATTAAAATAACTCACACGCCATACCCTGAGGAGTAAGGAAGCCATGGCAGAGCAGGCCCCCTTCTCCTCCATGGACAGCACAGCTGTGGGGAAGACACTGCAGCTAGCAGAAGCGTGTCACACTTCCTCAGGGAGGAAGCAAGTTACAGACCACTCTAGAGAGGGCGCCCATAAACTGATGGCCACGCTCATTACCCAACGTCCAGGCTACCCACAGGCTGACTGCAACCCAACTTTCCCACCATTCCCACAAAGGCCCCAGGAACCGTCAGGCCTCTGAGGCTCTGCCAATGCCCTTCCCTCTACCCAAATATCCTTTCCCTCCTCTCTCGGACCTCAATCCTGCCCAGCTCTAAATGAACACACCAAGGCCTATTTCCCTAAGAATGCCTCTCTCAAAACCAAAATTACTTCCTCTACAATGATCTGCCTCTTACTCATCCATCATTATCTTGGATTAAATACATCATGTAAGATGCCTTATCTGACCAACACAACTAGTTTAGAAATAAGAGTCATGTTTTAGACCATCTATGACATGACATGACAACCATTCAGCTCACTAAAACCATTCAATAAATACTCTAATTGAATTTCCCAAAGAGTTGACCTAAAATAACCTAAATGCCAAGCATTCCAAGAACCGTCCTCAACCAAATTCACTTCTCATTCGAATGCCAATGTCATACACAGGGATGTTGTATTGTCTTGAAATGTACTTGCCTTTATCCAAAACTAGAATCTCTGATGAATCTATGGGACACACATGTAAAATATTCTGCAAAGGAAAAAAGCTTTATTTATCGTACTGTGCTTAATTTTCAGCCAGACCTGCATTTTTCTCTAAAACTTATACAATTACTGAGTATGCAAGAAGCATTAGGAGAGACTAAGTCTATTGAGAAGAAAACTGGAAGCGAAGGTCAGCAATCATTTTCTACTTTGAATCATCTCTTTCATAAAGAGGTCAATTCTCCTAAATTCCAGAATGAATGGAATTCAATACAGCAAAGTAAAATGCTTTAATTACATAAAATAAATATCTTGATGGACCTTCCACCATCTGTTTTAGTGACTTCAATTATAAAAAAACCCTAAATTCAAGAAAAAATATATCAATAGCTAAAATTGAGATATTTTTCCATCTATTACTTTGATTTTCCTGACCCATTTTTGAGAATTGTCAGCATTCTAGATCAAGAATTCCAAATTATTTCTTGAAGAGAGTGAGATTCCTCCCAAGTCATGTAACATGCTTACTAATCAATAAAGATATGAAAAAACAAAAAAAACATATTTATGAAGCAAGCAACTTATATTATAACACTGATTTTGAGAAAAGGTTGCTGCTTGCTAAGAAAATTTTATTATTATAAAACATTTTCTGTCATTTGTATTTCTTCATTTTCCCTTCTAGATTATCTGTGTAGCCTTGTAAACACATCATAATCCAAAGCAGTTGAGCTTTATCAATAAAATGTAAATCAACGCAAGAGAGCCAACTGCATAAATAAAACAAAAGTGTACCGGGCTTCCCTGGCGGAGCAGTGGTTGAGAGCCTGCCTGCCGATGCAGGGGACACGGCTTCGTGCCCCGGTCCGGGAAGATCCCACATGCTGCGGAGCGGCTAGGCCTGTGAGCCATGGCCGCTGAGCCTGCGTGTCCGGAGCCTGTGCTCCACAATGGGAGAGGCCACAAGAGTGAGAGGCCCGTGTACCGAAAAAAAAAAAAAAAAAAAGCATACCACCATCATCCCAAGCAGACTACAAAATAGCAAGCAGATTATAAAATAATAGTCTAAAAGCCTGCTTTTTTAAATATATATCTAAATGCATTGAATATCTTATATAAAAAGCCAAGAGACAGAGATGAAACAAAATATTAAAAGTAAACATCTCCTTCCCCAAAACCCTAACTCCCTTCCAGTCATGAGGAGAACATCACACAAACCCAAGTTGAGGGACAGTCTATGAAATACGTGAACCAGGACTCTTCAAAATCGTCATTAAGAAAAGGAAAGTCTGGGACTTTCCTGGTGGTGCAGTGGTTAAGAATCCGTCTGCCAATGCAGGGGACACAGGTTCCAGCCCTGGTCCGGGAAGATCCCACGTGCTGCAGAGCAACTAAGCCCGGACATCACAACTACTGAGCCTGCGCTGTACAGCCCGCGAGCCACAACTACTGAGGCCACACGTAGCAACTACTGAAGCCCGCAAACTCTAGGGCCTGTGTGCCGCAACTACTGAGCCCAGGTGCTGCAATTACTGAAGCCCGCACACTTAGAGCCCGTGTTCCACAACAAGAGAAGCCACCACAACGAGAAGTCCGCACACCACAACAAAGAGTAGCCCCCACTTGCCACAACCAGAGAAAGCCCGCGGGCAACAACAAAGACCCAACACAGCCAAATATAAACAATAATAAAAATAAATAAATAAAGGCATCATCACAAAAAAACAAATGAGGAAATATTTTTTTTAAAAAAAGAATAACTGGTGGGGCCGTGGTTAAGAATCCGCCTGCCAGTGCATGGGACACGGGTTTGAGCCCTGGTCCGGGAAGATCCCACATGCTTCACAGCAACTAAGCCCGTGAGCCACAACTGCTCAGCCTGTGCTTCTCGAGCCTGTGCTCTGCAACAAGAGGGGCTACGGCAGTGAGAGGCCCAGGCACCACGATGAGGAGTGCCCCTGCTCGCCACAACTAGAGAAGGCCTTCGCACAGAAAAGAAGACCGAACACAGCCAAAAATAAATAAAAAATAAATAAAAATAAATACATTTAAAAGGAAAACCTATACATTTCCCTTTCTGCAAATGTCGGTTTTCCAGGCAAGAGTAGAGCCTCAGAAAGAATGTCTGCAAACAGGACAATCACTAGTTCACTAAGTACAAAATGTAGGATACTTTTGAAGAATCCCATCACAGCTAGATAACTGGTCCAGAACCAAAAGTAAATACTGGAAGAAAAATGAAATCAACAGTGTACCACAGAGGTGGTAGGCAGACTGGCCTGGACTAAGACATCTTCAGTAATAGATAATAAGGGTGCTGATTTGTAAGCATCATTCTCGTCCCACTGTGGACTTCCTTCTGCGACAGTATAAGGATACCACCAGATCATCTTCAAATCAAGTCATGAAATGTACTTTTATATTTTTAAAAATCAATTCTTGTCCTTAAATTAACTTTTCTTCTTAGTTTAGTCATGGTCCTCTATTACTTCTAAAACATTAACTCTTTTTGATTAGAAACAGACTTCCAAATATAAAAATAAACTGTGATCAAACAGCAGGAACAAACAGTAGTAACTGACATTTCTTCAATCTAAACTGAAGATGATTTCTGTATCTCTGTCTTTTCCATTTGTCTCCATTAGGGGAAAAAAATTATGTACCTCCTAATTAACTTGGCTGGAATGAATCAGACTGCATTTGTAAAAGTTTCAGAAGACCAATGAGCTGTGCTAAACAGTACCACTATCCACCTGAGCAGAAATTACTATCCATAAGTTTCTTTACATAACTAACAAAACAAAAATTTAAACAAAAGAAGAACTACTAGAAAAAAATTAGAGATTCATTTTTTAAGTCAGGAATTTGCCTTTAGTCAGTAATTTGCCTCATACATTATCATTTTCCCTGTGGAAACCCAATTATTATCCTGAAAACAAGACCACTTTAGAAAGCAAAGGCATTGTGACAAAAGAAAGAAAAGGCAGATTGATACATTATTAAAATAACTCACACGCCATACCCTGAGGAGTAAGGAAGCCATGGCAGAGCAGGCCCCCTTCTCCTCCATGGACAGCACAGCTGTGGGGAAGACACTGCAGCTAGCAGAAGCGTGTCACACTTCCTCAGGGAGGAAGCAAGTTACAGACCACTCTAGAGAGGGCGCCCATAAACTGATGGCCACGCTCATTACCCAACGTCCAGGCTACCCACAGGCTGACTGCAACCCAACTTTCCCACCATTCCCACAAAGGCCCCAGGAACCGTCAGGCCTCTGAGGCTCTGCCAATGCCCTTCCCTCTACCCAAATATCCTTTCCCTCCTCTCTCGGACCTCAATCCTGCCCAGCTCTAAATGAACACACCAAGGCCTATTTCCCTAAGAATGCCTCTCTCAAAACCAAAATTACTTCCTCTACAATGATCTGCCTCTTACTCATCCATCATTATCTTGGATTAAATACATCATGTAAGATGCCTTATCTGACCAACACAACTAGTTTAGAAATAAGAGTCATGTTTTAGACCATCTATGACATGACATGACAACCATTCAGCTCACTAAAACCATTCAATAAATACTCTAATTGAATTTCCCAAAGAGTTGACCTAAAATAACCTAAATGCCAAGCATTCCAAGAACCGTCCTCAACCAAATTCACTTCTCATTCGAATGCCAATGTCATACACAGGGATGTTGTATTGTCTTGAAATGTACTTGCCTTTATCCAAAACTAGAATCTCTGATGAATCTATGGGACACACATGTAAAATATTCTGCAAAGGAAAAAAGCTTTATTTATCGTACTGTGCTTACTTTTCAGCCAGACCTGCATTTTTCTCTAAAACTTATACAATTACTGAGTATGCAAGAAGCATTAGGAGAGACTAAGTCTATTGAGAAGAAAACTGGAAGCGAAGGTCAGCAATCATTTTCTACTTTGAATCATCTCTTTCATAAAGAGGTCAATTCTCCTAAATTCCAGAATGAATGGAATTCAATACAGCAAAGTAAAATGCTTTAATTACATAAAATAAATATCTTGATGGACCTTCCACCATCTGTTTTAGTGACTTCAATTATAAAAAAACCCTAAATTCAAGAAAAAATATATCAATAGCTAAAATTGAGATATTTTTCCATCTATTACTTTGATTTTCCTGACCCATTTTTGAGAATTGTCAGCATTCTAGATCAAGAATTCCAAATTATTTCTTGAAGAGAGTGAGATTCCTCCCAAGTCATGTAACATGCTTACTAATCAATAAAGATATGAAAAAACAAAAAAAACATATTTATGAAGCAAGCAACTTATATTATAACACTGATTTTGAGAAAAGGTTGCTGCTTGCTAAGAAAATTTTATTATTATAAAACATTTTCTGTCATTTGTATTTCTTCATTTTCCCTTCTAGATTATCTGTGTAGCCTTGTAAACACATCATAATCCAAAGCAGTTGAGCTTTATCAATAAAATGTAAATCAACGCAAGAGAGCCAACTGCATAAATAAAACAAAAGTGTACCGGGCTTCCCTGGCGGAGCAGTGGTTGAGAGCCTGCCTGCCGATGCAGGGGACACGGCTTCGTGCCCCGGTCCGGGAAGATCCCACATGCTGCGGAGCGGCTAGGCCTGTGAGCCATGGCCGCTGAGCCTGCGTGTCCGGAGCCTGTGCTCCACAATGGGAGAGGCCACAAGAGTGAGAGGCCCGTGTACCGAAAAAAAAAAAAAAAAAAAGCATACCACCATCATCCCAAGCAGACTACAAAATAGCAAGCAGATTATAAAATAATAGTCTAAAAGCCTGCTTTTTTAAATATATATCTAAATGCATTGAATATCTTATATAAAAAGCCAAGAGACAGAGATGAAACAAAATATTAAAAGTAAACATCTCCTTCCCCAAAACCCTAACTCCCTTCCAGTCATGAGGAGAACATCACACAAACCCAAGTTGAGGGACAGTCTATGAAATACGTGAACCAGGACTCTTCAAAATCGTCATTAAGAAAAGGAAAGTCTGGGACTTTCCTGGTGGTGCAGTGGTTAAGAATCCGTCTGCCAATGCAGGGGACACAGGTTCCAGCCCTGGTCCGGGAAGATCCCACGTGCTGCAGAGCAACTAAGCCCGGACATCACAACTACTGAGCCTGCGCTGTACAGCCCGCGAGCCACAACTACTGAGGCCACACGTAGCAACTACTGAAGCCCGCAAACTCTAGGGCCTGTGTGCCGCAACTACTGAGCCCAGGTGCTGCAATTACTGAAGCCCGCACACTTAGAGCCCGTGTTCCACAACAAGAGAAGCCACCACAACGAGAAGTCCGCACACCACAACAAAGAGTAGCCCCCACTTGCCACAACCAGAGAAAGCCCGCGGGCAACAACAAAGACCCAACACAGCCAAATATAAACAATAATAAAAATAAATAAATAAAGGCATCATCACAAAAAAACAAATGAGGAAATATTTTTTTTAAAAAAAGAATAACTGGTGGGGCCGTGGTTAAGAATCCGCCTGCCAGTGCATGGGACACGGGTTTGAGCCCTGGTCCGGGAAGATCCCACATGCTTCACAGCAACTAAGCCCGTGAGCCACAACTGCTCAGCCTGTGCTTCTCGAGCCTGTGCTCTGCAACAAGAGGGGCTACGGCAGTGAGAGGCCCAGGCACCACGATGAGGAGTGCCCCTGCTCGCCACAACTAGAGAAGGCCTTCGCACAGAAAAGAAGACCGAACACAGCCAAAAATAAATAAAAAATAAATAAAAATAAATACATTTAAAAGGAAAACCTATACATTTCCCTTTCTGCAAATGTCGGTTTTCCAGGCAAGAGTAGAGCCTCAGAAAGAATGTCTGCAAACAGGACAATCACTAGTTCACTAAGTACAAAATGTAGGATACTTTTGAAGAATCCCATCACAGCTAGATAACTGGTCCAGAACCAAAAGTAAATACTGGAAGAAAAATGAAATCAACAGTGTACCACAGAGGTGGTAGGCAGACTGGCCTGGACTAAGACATCTTCAGTAATAGATAATAAGGGTGCTGATTTGTAAGCATCATTCTCGTCCCACTGTGGACTTCCTTCTGCGACAGTATAAGGATACCACCAGATCATCTTCAAATCAAGTCATGAAATGTACTTTTATATTTTTAAAAATCAATTCTTGTCCTTAAATTAACTTTTCTTCTTAGTTTAGTCATGGTCCTCTATTACTTCTAAAACATTAACTCTTTTTGATTAGAAACAGACTTCCAAATATAAAAATAAACTGTGATCAAACAGCAGGAACAAACAGTAGTAACTGACATTTCTTCAATCTAAACTGAAGATGATTTCTGTATCTCTGTCTTTTCCATTTGTCTCCATTAGGGGAAAAAAATTATGTACCTCCTAATTAACTTGGCTGGAATGAATCAGACTGCATTTGTAAAAGTTTCAGAAGACCAATGAGCTGTGCTAAACAGTACCACTATCCACCTGAGCAGAAATTACTATCCATAAGTTTCTTTACATAACTAACAAAACAAAAATTTAAACAAAAGAAGAACTACTAGAAAAAAATTAGAGATTCATTTTTTAAGTCAGGAATTTGCCTTTAGTCAGTAATTTGCCTCATACATTATCATTTTCCCTGTGGAAACCCAATTATTATCCTGAAAACAAGACCACTTTAGAAAGCAAAGGCATTGTGACAAAAGAAAGAAAAGGCAGATTGATACATTATTAAAATAACTCACACGCCATACCCTGAGGAGTAAGGAAGCCATGGCAGAGCAGGCCCCCTTCTCCTCCATGGACAGCACAGCTGTGGGGAAGACACTGCAGCTAGCAGAAGCGTGTCACACTTCCTCAGGGAGGAAGCAAGTTACAGACCACTCTAGAGAGGGCGCCCATAAACTGATGGCCACGCTCATTACCCAACGTCCAGGCTACCCACAGGCTGACTGCAACCCAACTTTCCCACCATTCCCACAAAGGCCCCAGGAACCGTCAGGCCTCTGAGGCTCTGCCAATGCCCTTCCCTCTACCCAAATATCCTTTCCCTCCTCTCTCGGACCTCAATCCTGCCCAGCTCTAAATGAACACACCAAGGCCTATTTCCCTAAGAATGCCTCTCTCAAAACCAAAATTACTTCCTCTACAATGATCTGCCTCTTACTCATCCATCATTATCTTGGATTAAATACATCATGTAAGATGCCTTATCTGACCAACACAACTAGTTTAGAAATAAGAGTCATGTTTTAGACCATCTATGACATGACATGACAACCATTCAGCTCACTAAAACCATTCAATAAATACTCTAATTGAATTTCCCAAAGAGTTGACCTAAAATAACCTAAATGCCAAGCATTCCAAGAACCGTCCTCAACCAAATTCACTTCTCATTCGAATGCCAATGTCATACACAGGGATGTTGTATTGTCTTGAAATGTACTTGCCTTTATCCAAAACTAGAATCTCTGATGAATCTATGGGACACACATGTAAAATATTCTGCAAAGGAAAAAAGCTTTATTTATCGTACTGTGCTTAATTTTCAGCCAGACCTGCATTTTTCTCTAAAACTTATACAATTACTGAGTATGCAAGAAGCATTAGGAGAGACTAAGTCTATTGAGAAGAAAACTGGAAGCGAAGGTCAGCAATCATTTTCTACTTTGAATCATCTCTTTCATAAAGAGGTCAATTCTCCTAAATTCCAGAATGAATGGAATTCAATACAGCAAAGTAAAATGCTTTAATTACATAAAATAAATATCTTGATGGACCTTCCACCATCTGTTTTAGTGACTTCAATTATAAAAAAACCCTAAATTCAAGAAAAAATATATCAATAGCTAAAATTGAGATATTTTTCCATCTATTACTTTGATTTTCCTGACCCATTTTTGAGAATTGTCAGCATTCTAGATCAAGAATTCCAAATTATTTCTTGAAGAGAGTGAGATTCCTCCCAAGTCATGTAACATGCTTACTAATCAATAAAGATATGAAAAAACAAAAAAAACATATTTATGAAGCAAGCAACTTATATTATAACACTGATTTTGAGAAAAGGTTGCTGCTTGCTAAGAAAATTTTATTATTATAAAACATTTTCTGTCATTTGTATTTCTTCATTTTCCCTTCTAGATTATCTGTGTAGCCTTGTAAACACATCATAATCCAAAGCAGTTGAGCTTTATCAATAAAATGTAAATCAACGCAAGAGAGCCAACTGCATAAATAAAACAAAAGTGTACCGGGCTTCCCTGGCGGAGCAGTGGTTGAGAGCCTGCCTGCCGATGCAGGGGACACGGCTTCGTGCCCCGGTCCGGGAAGATCCCACATGCTGCGGAGCGGCTAGGCCTGTGAGCCATGGCCGCTGAGCCTGCGTGTCCGGAGCCTGTGCTCCACAATGGGAGAGGCCACAAGAGTGAGAGGCCCGTGTACCGAAAAAAAAAAAAAAAAAAAGCATACCACCATCATCCCAAGCAGACTACAAAATAGCAAGCAGATTATAAAATAATAGTCTAAAAGCCTGCTTTTTTAAATATATATCTAAATGCATTGAATATCTTATATAAAAAGCCAAGAGACAGAGATGAAACAAAATATTAAAAGTAAACATCTCCTTCCCCAAAACCCTAACTCCCTTCCAGTCATGAGGAGAACATCACACAAACCCAAGTTGAGGGACAGTCTATGAAATACGTGAACCAGGACTCTTCAAAATCGTCATTAAGAAAAGGAAAGTCTGGGACTTTCCTGGTGGTGCAGTGGTTAAGAATCCGTCTGCCAATGCAGGGGACACAGGTTCCAGCCCTGGTCCGGGAAGATCCCACGTGCTGCAGAGCAACTAAGCCCGGACATCACAACTACTGAGCCTGCGCTGTACAGCCCGCGAGCCACAACTACTGAGGCCACACGTAGCAACTACTGAAGCCCGCAAACTCTAGGGCCTGTGTGCCGCAACTACTGAGCCCAGGTGCTGCAATTACTGAAGCCCGCACACTTAGAGCCCGTGTTCCACAACAAGGGAAGCCACCACAATGAGAAGTCCGCACACCACAACAAAGAGTAGCCCCCACTTGCCACAACCAGAGAAAGCCCGCGGGCAACAACAAAGACCCAACACAGCCAAATATAAACAATAATAAAAATAAATAAATAAAGGCATCATCACAAAAAAACAAATGAGGAAATATTTTTTTTAAAAAAAGAATAACTGGTGGGGCCGTGGTTAAGAATCCGCCTGCCAGTGCATGGGACACGGGTTTGAGCCCTGGTCCGGGAAGATCCCACATGCTTCACAGCAACTAAGCCCGTGAGCCACAACTGCTCAGCCTGTGCTTCTCGAGCCTGTGCTCTGCAACAAGAGGGGCTACGGCAGTGAGAGGCCCAGGCACCACGATGAGGAGTGCCCCTGCTCGCCACAACTAGAGAAGGCCTTCGCACAGAAAAGAAGACCGAACACAGCCAAAAATAAATAAAAAATAAATAAAAATAAATACATTTAAAAGGAAAACCTATACATTTCCCTTTCTGCAAATGTCGGTTTTCCAGGCAAGAGTAGAGCCTCAGAAAGAATGTCTGCAAACAGGACAATCACTAGTTCACTAAGTACAAAATGTAGGATACTTTTGAAGAATCCCATCACAGCTAGATAACTGGTCCAGAACCAAAAGTAAATACTGGAAGAAAAATGAAATCAACAGTGTACCACAGAGGTGGTAGGCAGACTGGCCTGGACTAAGACATCTTCAGTAATAGATAATAAGGGTGCTGATTTGTAAGCATCATTCTCGTCCCACTGTGGACTTCCTTCTGCGACAGTATAAGGATACCACCAGATCATCTTCAAATCAAGTCATGAAATGTACTTTTATATTTTTAAAAATCAATTCTTGTCCTTAAATTAACTTTTCTTCTTAGTTTAGTCATGGTCCTCTATTACTTCTAAAACATTAACTCTTTTTGATTAGAAACAGACTTCCAAATATAAAAATAAACTGTGATCAAACAGCAGGAACAAACAGTAGTAACTGACATTTCTTCAATCTAAACTGAAGATGATTTCTGTATCTCTGTCTTTTCCATTTGTCTCCATTAGGGGAAAAAAATTATGTACCTCCTAATTAACTTGGCTGGAATGAATCAGACTGCATTTGTAAAAGTTTCAGAAGACCAATGAGCTGTGCTAAACAGTACCACTATCCACCTGAGCAGAAATTACTATCCATAAGTTTCTTTACATAACTAACAAAACAAAAATTTAAACAAAAGAAGAACTACTAGAAAAAAATTAGAGATTCATTTTTTAAGTCAGGAATTTGCCTTTAGTCAGTAATTTGCCTCATACATTATCATTTTCCCTGTGGAAACCCAATTATTATCCTGAAAACAAGACCACTTTAGAAAGCAAAGGCATTGTGACAAAAGAAAGAAAAGGCAGATTGATACATTATTAAAATAACTCACACGCCATACCCTGAGGAGTAAGGAAGCCATGGCAGAGCAGGCCCCCTTCTCCTCCATGGACAGCACAGCTGTGGGGAAGACACTGCAGCTAGCACAAGCGTGTCACACTTCCTCAGGGAGGAAGCAAGTTACAGACCACTCTAGAGAGGGCGCCCATAAACTGATGGCCACGCTCATTACCCAACGTCCAGGCTACCCACAGGCTGACTGCAACCCAACTTTCCCACCATTCCCACAAAGGCCCCAGGAACCGTCAGGCCTCTGAGGCTCTGCCAATGCCCTTCCCTCTACCCAAATATCCTTTCCCTCCTCTCTCGGACCTCAATCCTGCCCAGCTCTAAATGAACACACCAAGGCCTATTTCCCTAAGAATGCCTCTCTCAAAACCAAAATTACTTCCTCTACAATGATCTGCCTCTTACTCATCCATCATTATCTTGGATTAAATACATCATGTAAGATGCCTTATCTGACCAACACAACTAGTTTAGAAATAAGAGTCATGTTTTAGACCATCTATGACATGACATGACAACCATTCAGCTCACTAAAACCATTCAATAAATACTCTAATTGAATTTCCCAAAGAGTTGACCTAAAATAACCTAAATGCCAAGCATTCCAAGAACCGTCCTCAACCAAATTCACTTCTCATTCGAATGCCAATGTCATACACAGGGATGTTGTATTGTCTTGAAATGTACTTGCCTTTATCCAAAACTAGAATCTCTGATGAATCTATGGGACACACATGTAAAATATTCTGCAAAGGAAAAAAGCTTTATTTATCGTACTGTGCTTAATTTTCAGCCAGACCTGCATTTTTCTCTAAAACTTATACAATTACTGAGTATGCAAGAAGCATTAGGAGAGACTAAGTCTATTGAGAAGAAAACTGGAAGCGAAGGTCAGCAATCATTTTCTACTTTGAATCATCTCTTTCATAAAGAGGTCAATTCTCCTAAATTCCAGAATGAATGGAATTCAATACAGCAAAGTAAAATGCTTTAATTACATAAAATAAATATCTTGATGGACCTTCCACCATCTGTTTTAGTGACTTCAATTATAAAAAAACCCTAAATTCAAGAAAAAATATATCAATAGCTAAAATTGAGATATTTTTCCATCTATTACTTTGATTTTCCTGACCCATTTTTGAGAATTGTCAGCATTCTAGATCAAGAATTCCAAATTATTTCTTGAAGAGAGTGAGATTCCTCCCAAGTCATGTAACATGCTTACTAATCAATAAAGATATGAAAAAACAAAAAAAACATATTTATGAAGCAAGCAACTTATATTATAACACTGATTTTGAGAAAAGGTTGCTGCTTGCTAAGAAAATTTTATTATTATAAAACATTTTCTGTCATTTGTATTTCTTCATTTTCCCTTCTAGATTATCTGTGTAGCCTTGTAAACACATCATAATCCAAAGCAGTTGAGCTTTATCAATAAAATGTAAATCAACGCAAGAGAGCCAACTGCATAAATAAAACAAAAGTGTACCGGGCTTCCCTGGCGGAGCAGTGGTTGAGAGCCTGCCTGCCGATGCAGGGGACACGGCTTCGTGCCCCGGTCCGGGAAGATCCCACATGCTGCGGAGCGGCTAGGCCTGTGAGCCATGGCCGCTGAGCCTGCGTGTCCGGAGCCTGTGCTCCACAATGGGAGAGGCCACAAGAGTGAGAGGCCCGTGTACCGAAAAAAAAAAAAAAAAAAAGCATACCACCATCATCCCAAGCAGACTACAAAATAGCAAGCAGATTATAAAATAATAGTCTAAAAGCCTGCTTTTTTAAATATATATCTAAATGCATTGAATATCTTATATAAAAAGCCAAGAGACAGAGATGAAACAAAATATTAAAAGTAAACATCTCCTTCCCCAAAACCCTAACTCCCTTCCAGTCATGAGGAGAACATCACACAAACCCAAGTTGAGGGACAGTCTATGAAATACGTGAACCAGGACTCTTCAAAATTGTCATTAAGAAAAGGAAAGTCTGGGACTTTCCTGGTGGTGCAGTGGTTAAGAATCCGTCTGCCAATGCAGGGGACACAGGTTCCAGCCCTGGTCCGGGAAGATCCCACGTGCTGCAGAGCAACTAAGCCCGGACATCACAACTACTGAGCCTGCGCTGTACAGCCCGCGAGCCACAACTACTGAGGCCACACGTAGCAACTACTGAAGCCCGCAAACTCTAGGGCCTGTGTGCCGCAACTACTGAGCCCAGGTGCTGCAATTACTGAAGCCCGCACACTTAGAGCCCGTGTTCCACAACAAGAGAAGCCACCACAATGAGAAGTCCGCACACCACAACAAAGAGTAGCCCCCACTTGCCACAACCAGAGAAAGCCCGCGGGCAACAACAAAGACCCAACACAGCCAAATATAAACAATAATAAAAATAAATAAATAAAGGCATCATCACAAAAAAACAAATGAGGAAATATTTTTTTTAAAAAAAGAATAACTGGTGGGGCCGTGGTTAAGAATCCGCCTGCCAGTGCATGGGACACGGGTTTGAGCCCTGGTCCGGGAAGATCCCACATGCTTCACAGCAACTAAGCCCGTGAGCCACAACTGCTCAGCCTGTGCTTCTCGAGCCTGTGCTCTGCAACAAGAGGGGCTACGGCAGTGAGAGGCCCAGGCACCACGATGAGGAGTGCCCCTGCTCGCCACAACTAGAGAAGGCCTTCGCACAGAAAAGAAGACCGAACACAGCCAAAAATAAATAAAAAATAAATAAAAATAAATACATTTAAAAGGAAAACCTATACATTTCCCTTTCTGCAAATGTCGGTTTTCCAGGCAAGAGTAGAGCCTCAGAAAGAATGTCTGCAAACAGGACAATCACTAGTTCACTAAGTACAAAATGTAGGATACTTTTGAAGAATCCCATCACAGCTAGATAACTGGTCCAGAACCAAAAGTAAATACTGGAAGAAAAATGAAATCAACAGTGTACCACAGAGGTGGTAGGCAGACTGGCCTGGACTAAGACATCTTCAGTAATAGATAATAAGGGTGCTGATTTGTAAGCATCATTCTCGTCCCACTGTGGACTTCCTTCTGCGACAGTATAAGGATACCACCAGATCATCTTCAAATCAAGTCATGAAATGTACTTTTATATTTTTAAAAATCAATTCTTGTCCTTAAATTAACTTTTCTTCTTAGTTTAGTCATGGTCCTCTATTACTTCTAAAACATTAACTCTTTTTGATTAGAAACAGACTTCCAAATATAAAAATAAACTGTGATCAAACAGCAGGAACAAACAGTAGTAACTGACATTTCTTCAATCTAAACTGAAGATGATTTCTGTATCTCTGTCTTTTCCATTTGTCTCCATTAGGGGAAAAAAATTATGTACCTCCTAATTAACTTGGCTGGAATGAATCAGACTGCATTTGTAAAAGTTTCAGAAGACCAATGAGCTGTGCTAAACAGTACCACTATCCACCTGAGCAGAAATTACTATCCATAAGTTTCTTTACATAACTAACAAAACAAAAATTTAAACAAAAGAAGAACTACTAGAAAAAAATTAGAGATTCATTTTTTAAGTCAGGAATTTGCCTTTAGTCAGTAATTTGCCTCATACATTATCATTTTCCCTGTGGAAACCCAATTATTATCCTGAAAACAAGACCACTTTAGAAAGCAAAGGCATTGTGACAAAAGAAAGAAAAGGCAGATTGATACATTATTAAAATAACTCACACGCCATACCCTGAGGAGTAAGGAAGCCATGGCAGAGCAGGCCCCCTTCTCCTCCATGGACAGCACAGCTGTGGGGAAGACACTGCAGCTAGCACAAGCGTGTCACACTTCCTCAGGGAGGAAGCAAGTTACAGACCACTCTAGAGAGGGCGCCCATAAACTGATGGCCACGCTCATTACCCAACGTCCAGGCTACCCACAGGCTGACTGCAACCCAACTTTCCCACCATTCCCACAAAGGCCCCAGGAACCGTCAGGCCTCTGAGGCTCTGCCAATGCCCTTCCCTCTACCCAAATATCCTTTCCCTCCTCTCTCGGACCTCAATCCTGCCCAGCTCTAAATGAACACACCAAGGCCTATTTCCCTAAGAATGCCTCTCTCAAAACCAAAATTACTTCCTCTACAATGATCTGCCTCTTACTCATCCATCATTATCTTGGATTAAATACATCATGTAAGATGCCTTATCTGACCAACACAACTAGTTTAGAAATAAGAGTCATGTTTTAGACCATCTATGACATGACATGACAACCATTCAGCTCACTAAAACCATTCAATAAATACTCTAATTGAATTTCCCAAAGAGTTGACCTAAAATAACCTAAATGCCAAGCATTCCAAGAACCGTCCTCAACCAAATTCACTTCTCATTCGAATGCCAATGTCATACACAGGGATGTTGTATTGTCTTGAAATGTACTTGCCTTTATCCAAAACTAGAATCTCTGATGAATCTATGGGACACACATGTAAAATATTCTGCAAAGGAAAAAAGCTTTATTTATCGTACTGTGCTTAATTTTCAGCCAGACCTGCATTTTTCTCTAAAACTTATACAATTACTGAGTATGCAAGAAGCATTAGGAGAGACTAAGTCTATTGAGAAGAAAACTGGAAGCGAAGGTCAGCAATCATTTTCTACTTTGAATCATCTCTTTCATAAAGAGGTCAATTCTCCTAAATTCCAGAATGAATGGACTTCAATACAGCAAAGTAAAATGCTTTAATTACATAAAATAAATATCTTGATGGACCTTCCACCATCTGTTTTAGTGACTTCAATTATAAAAAAACCCTAAATTCAAGAAAAAATATATCAATAGCTAAAACTGAGATATTTTTCCATCTATTACTTTGATTTTCCTGACCCATTTTTGAGAATTGTCAGCATTCTAGATCAAGAATTCCAAATTATTTCTTGAAGAGAGTGAGATTCCTCCCAAGTCATGTAACATGCTTACTAATCAATAAAGATATGAAAAAACAAAAAAAACATATTTATGAAGCAAGCAACTTATATTATAACACTGATTTTGAGAAAAGGTTGCTGCTTGCTAAGAAAATTTTATTATTATAAAACATTTTCTGTCATTTGTATTTCTTCATTTTCCCTTCTAGATTATCTGTGTAGCCTTGTAAACACATCATAATCCAAAGCAGTTGAGCTTTATCAATAAAATGTAAATCAACGCAAGAGAGCCAACTGCATAAATAAAACAAAAGTGTACCGGGCTTCCCTGGCGGAGCAGTGGTTGAGAGCCTGCCTGCCGATGCAGGGGACACGGCTTCGTGCCCCGGTCCGGGAAGATCCCACATGCTGCGGAGCGGCTAGGCCTGTGAGCCATGGCCGCTGAGCCTGCGTGTCCGGAGCCTGTGCTCCACAATGGGAGAGGCCACAAGAGTGAGAGGCCCGTGTACCGAAAAAAAAAAAAAAAAAAAGCATACCACCATCATCCCAAGCAGACTACAAAATAGCAAGCAGATTATAAAATAATAGTCTAAAAGCCTGCTTTTTTAAATATATATCTAAATGCATTGAATATCTTATATAAAAAGCCAAGAGACAGAGATGAAACAAAATATTAAAAGTAAACATCTCCTTCCCCAAAACCCTAACTCCCTTCCAGTCATGAGGAGAACATCACACAAACCCAAGTTGAGGGACAGTCTATGAAATACGTGAACCAGGACTCTTCAAAATTGTCATTAAGAAAAGGAAAGTCTGGGACTTTCCTGGTGGTGCAGTGGTTAAGAATCCGTCTGCCAATGCAGGGGACACAGGTTCCAGCCCTGGTCCGGGAAGATCCCACGTGCTGCAGAGCAACTAAGCCCGGACATCACAACTACTGAGCCTGCGCTGTACAGCCCGCGAGCCACAACTACTGAGGCCACACGTAGCAACTACTGAAGCCCGCAAACTCTAGGGCCTGTGTGCCGCAACTACTGAGCCCAGGTGCTGCAATTACTGAAGCCCGCACACTTAGAGCCCGTGTTCCACAACAAGAGAAGCCACCACAATGAGAAGTCCGCACACCACAACAAAGAGTAGCCCCCACTTGCCACAACCAGAGAAAGCCCGCGGGCAACAACAAAGACCCAACACAGCCAAATATAAACAATAATAAAAATAAATAAATAAAGGCATCATCACAAAAAAACAAATGAGGAAATATTTTTTTTAAAAAAAGAATAACTGGTGGGGCCGTGGTTAAGAATCCGCCTGCCAGTGCATGGGACACGGGTTTGAGCCCTGGTCCGGGAAGATCCCACATGCTTCACAGCAACTAAGCCCGTGAGCCACAACTGCTCAGCCTGTGCTTCTCGAGCCTGTGCTCTGCAACAAGAGGGGCTACGGCAGTGAGAGGCCCAGGCACCACGATGAGGAGTGCCCCTGCTCGCCACAACTAGAGAAGGCCTTCGCACAGAAAAGAAGACCGAACACAGCCAAAAATAAATAAAAAATAAATAAAAATAAATACATTTAAAAGGAAAACCTATACATTTCCCTTTCTGCAAATGTCGGTTTTCCAGGCAAGAGTAGAGCCTCAGAAAGAATGTCTGCAAACAGGACAATCACTAGTTCACTAAGTACAAAATGTAGGATACTTTTGAAGAATCCCATCACAGCTAGATAACTGGTCCAGAACCAAAAGTAAATACTGGAAGAAAAATGAAATCAACAGTGTACCACAGAGGTGGTAGGCAGACTGGCCTGGACTAAGACATCTTCAGTAATAGATAATAAGGGTGCTGATTTGTAAGCATCATTCTCGTCCCACTGTGGACTTCCTTCTGCGACAGTATAAGGATACCACCAGATCATCTTCAAATCAAGTCATGAAATGTACTTTTATATTTTTAAAAATCAATTCTTGTCCTTAAATTAACTTTTCTTCTTAGTTTAGTCATGGTCCTCTATTACTTCTAAAACATTAACTCTTTCTGATTAGAAACAGACTTCCAAATATAAAAATAAACTGTGATCAAACAGCAGGAACAAACAGTAGTAACTGACATTTCTTCAATCTAAACTGAAGATGATTTCTGTATCTCTGTCTTTTCCATTTGTCTCCATTAGGGGAAAAAAATTATGTACCTCCTAATTAACTTGGCTGGAATGAATCAGACTGCATTTGTAAAAGTTTCAGAAGACCAATGAGCTGTGCTAAACAGTACCACTATCCACCTGAGCAGAAATTACTATCCATAAGTTTCTTTACATAACTAACAAAACAAAAATTTAAACAAAAGAAGAACTACTAGAAAAAAATTAGAGATTCATTTTTTAAGTCAGGAATTTGCCTTTAGTCAGTAATTTGCCTCATACATTATCATTTTCCCTGTGGAAACCCAATTATTATCCTGAAAACAAGACCACTTTAGAAAGCAAAGGCATTGTGACAAAAGAAAGAAAAGGCAGATTGATACATTATTAAAATAACTCACACGCCATACCCTGAGGAGTAAGGAAGCCATGGCAGAGCAGGCCCCCTTCTCCTCCATGGACAGCACAGCTGTGGGGAAGACACTGCAGCTAGCACAAGCGTGTCACACTTCCTCAGGGAGGAAGCAAGTTACAGACCACTCTAGAGAGGGCGCCCATAAACTGATGGCCACGCTCATTACCCAACGTCCAGGCTACCCACAGGCTGACTGCAACCCAACTTTCCCACCATTCCCACAAAGGCCCCAGGAACCGTCAGGCCTCTGAGGCTCTGCCAATGCCCTTCCCTCTACCCAAATATCCTTTCCCTCCTCTCTCGGACCTCAATCCTGCCCAGCTCTAAATGAACACACCAAGGCCTATTTCCCTAAGAATGCCTCTCTCAAAACCAAAATTACTTCCTCTACAATGATCTGCCTCTTACTCATCCATCATTATCTTGGATTAAATACATCATGTAAGATGCCTTATCTGACCAACACAACTAGTTTAGAAATAAGAGTCATGTTTTAGACCATCTATGACATGACATGACAACCATTCAGCTCACTAAAACCATTCAATAAATACTCTAATTGAATTTCCCAAAGAGTTGACCTAAAATAACCTAAATGCCAAGCATTCCAAGAACCGTCCTCAACCAAATTCACTTCTCATTCGAATGCCAATGTCATACACAGGGATGTTGTATTGTCTTGAAATGTACTTGCCTTTATCCAAAACTAGAATCTCTGATGAATCTATGGGACACACATGTAAAATATTCTGCAAAGGAAAAAAGCTTTATTTATCGTACTGTGCTTAATTTTCAGCCAGACCTGCATTTTTCTCTAAAACTTATACAATTACTGAGTATGCAAGAAGCATTAGGAGAGACTAAGTCTATTGAGAAGAAAACTGGAAGCGAAGGTCAGCAATCATTTTCTACTTTGAATCATCTCTTTCATAAAGAGGTCAATTCTCCTAAATTCCAGAATGAATGGACTTCAATACAGCAAAGTAAAATGCTTTAATTACATAAAATAAATATCTTGATGGACCTTCCACCATCTGTTTTAGTGACTTCAATTATAAAAAAACCCTAAATTCAAGAAAAAATATATCAATAGCTAAAACTGAGATATTTTTCCATCTATTACTTTGATTTTCCTGACCCATTTTTGAGAATTGTCAGCATTCTAGATCAAGAATTCCAAATTATTTCTTGAAGAGAGTGAGATTCCTCCCAAGTCATGTAACATGCTTACTAATCAATAAAGATATGAAAAAACAAAAAAAACATATTTATGAAGCAAGCAACTTATATTATAACACTGATTTTGAGAAAAGGTTGCTGCTTGCTAAGAAAATTTTATTATTATAAAACATTTTCTGTCATTTGTATTTCTTCATTTTCCCTTCTAGATTATCTGTGTAGCCTTGTAAACACATCATAATCCAAAGCAGTTGAGCTTTATCAATAAAATGTAAATCAACGCAAGAGAGCCAACTGCATAAATAAAACAAAAGTGTACCGGGCTTCCCTGGCGGAGCAGTGGTTGAGAGCCTGCCTGCCGATGCAGGGGACACGGCTTCGTGCCCCGGTCCGGGAAGATCCCACATGCTGCGGAGCGGCTAGGCCTGTGAGCCATGGCCGCTGAGCCTGCGTGTCCGGAGCCTGTGCTCCACAATGGGAGAGGCCACAAGAGTGAGAGGCCCGTGTACCGAAAAAAAAAAAAAAAAAAAGCATACCACCATCATCCCAAGCAGACTACAAAATAGCAAGCAGATTATAAAATAATAGTCTAAAAGCCTGCTTTTTTAAATATATATCTAAATGCATTGAATATCTTATATAAAAAGCCAAGAGACAGAGATGAAACAAAATATTAAAAGTAAACATCTCCTTCCCCAAAACCCTAACTCCCTTCCAGTCATGAGGAGAACATCACACAAACCCAAGTTGAGGGACAGTCTATGAAATACGTGAACCAGGACTCTTCAAAATTGTCATTAAGAAAAGGAAAGTCTGGGACTTTCCTGGTGGTGCAGTGGTTAAGAATCCGTCTGCCAATGCAGGGGACACAGGTTCCAGCCCTGGTCCGGGAAGATCCCACGTGCTGCAGAGCAACTAAGCCCGGACATCACAACTACTGAGCCTGCGCTGTACAGCCCGCGAGCCACAACTACTGAGGCCACACGTAGCAACTACTGAAGCCCGCAAACTCTAGGGCCTGTGTGCCGCAACTACTGAGCCCAGGTGCTGCAATTACTGAAGCCCGCACACTTAGAGCCCGTGTTCCACAACAAGAGAAGCCACCACAATGAGAAGTCCGCACACCACAACAAAGAGTAGCCCCCACTTGCCACAACCAGAGAAAGCCCGCGGGCAACAACAAAGACCCAACACAGCCAAATATAAACAATAATAAAAATAAATAAATAAAGGCATCATCACAAAAAAACAAATGAGGAAATATTTTTTTTAAAAAAAGAATAACTGGTGGGGCCGTGGTTAAGAATCCGCCTGCCAGTGCATGGGACACGGGTTTGAGCCCTGGTCCGGGAAGATCCCACATGCTTCACAGCAACTAAGCCCGTGAGCCACAACTGCTCAGCCTGTGCTTCTCGAGCCTGTGCTCTGCAACAAGAGGGGCTACGGCAGTGAGAGGCCCAGGCACCACGATGAGGAGTGCCCCTGCTCGCCACAACTAGAGAAGGCCTTCGCACAGAAAAGAAGACCGAACACAGCCAAAAATAAATAAAAAATAAATAAAAATAAATACATTTAAAAGGAAAACCTATACATTTCCCTTTCTGCAAATGTCGGTTTTCCAGGCAAGAGTAGAGCCTCAGAAAGAATGTCTGCAAACAGGACAATCACTAGTTCACTAAGTACAAAATGTAGGATACTTTTGAAGAATCCCATCACAGCTAGATAACTGGTCCAGAACCAAAAGTAAATACTGGAAGAAAAATGAAATCAACAGTGTACCACAGAGGTGGTAGGCAGACTGGCCTGGACTAAGACATCTTCAGTAATAGATAATAAGGGTGCTGATTTGTAAGCATCATTCTCGTCCCACTGTGGACTTCCTTCTGCGACAGTATAAGGATACCACCAGATCATCTTCAAATCAAGTCATGAAATGTACTTTTATATTTTTAAAAATCAATTCTTGTCCTTAAATTAACTTTTCTTCTTAGTTTAGTCATGGTCCTCTATTACTTCTAAAACATTAACTCTTTTTGATTAGAAACAGACTTCCAAATATAAAAATAAACTGTGATCAAACAGCAGGAACAAACAGTAGTAACTGACATTTCTTCAATCTAAACTGAAGATGATTTCTGTATCTCTGTCTTTTCCATTTGTCTCCATTAGGGGAAAAAAATTATGTACCTCCTAATTAACTTGGCTGGAATGAATCAGACTGCATTTGTAAAAGTTTCAGAAGACCAATGAGCTGTGCTAAACAGTACCACTATCCACCTGAGCAGAAATTACTATCCATAAGTTTCTTTACATAACTAACAAAACAAAAATTTAAACAAAAGAAGAACTACTAGAAAAAAATTAGAGATTCATTTTTTAAGTCAGGAATTTGCCTTTAGTCAGTAATTTGCCTCATACATTATCATTTTCCCTGTGGAAACCCAATTATTATCCTGAAAACAAGACCACTTTAGAAAGCAAAGGCATTGTGACAAAAGAAAGAAAAGGCAGATTGATACATTATTAAAATAACTCACACGCCATACCCTGAGGAGTAAGGAAGCCATGGCAGAGCAGGCCCCCTTCTCCTCCATGGACAGCACAGCTGTGGGGAAGACACTGCAGCTAGCACAAGCGTGTCACACTTCCTCAGGGAGGAAGCAAGTTACAGACCACTCTAGAGAGGGCGCCCATAAACTGATGGCCACGCTCATTACCCAACGTCCAGGCTACCCACAGGCTGACTGCAACCCAACTTTCCCACCATTCCCACAAAGGCCCCAGGAACCGTCAGGCCTCTGAGGCTCTGCCAATGCCCTTCCCTCTACCCAAATATCCTTTCCCTCCTCTCTCGGACCTCAATCCTGCCCAGCTCTAAATGAACACACCAAGGCCTATTTCCCTAAGAATGCCTCTCTCAAAACCAAAATTACTTCCTCTACAATGATCTGCCTCTTACTCATCCATCATTATCTTGGATTAAATACATCATGTAAGATGCCTTATCTGACCAACACAACTAGTTTAGAAATAAGAGTCATGTTTTAGACCATCTATGACATGACATGACAACCATTCAGCTCACTAAAACCATTCAATAAATACTCTAATTGAATTTCCCAAAGAGTTGACCTAAAATAACCTAAATGCCAAGCATTCCAAGAACCGTCCTCAACCAAATTCACTTCTCATTCGAATGCCAATGTCATACACAGGGATGTTGTATTGTCTTGAAATGTACTTGCCTTTATCCAAAACTAGAATCTCTGATGAATCTATGGGACACACATGTAAAATATTCTGCAAAGGAAAAAAGCTTTATTTATCGTACTGTGCTTAATTTTCAGCCAGACCTGCATTTTTCTCTAAAACTTATACAATTACTGAGTATGCAAGAAGCATTAGGAGAGACTAAGTCTATTGAGAAGAAAACTGGAAGCGAAGGTCAGCAATCATTTTCTACTTTGAATCATCTCTTTCATAAAGAGGTCAATTCTCCTAAATTCCAGAATGAATGGAATTCAATACAGCAAAGTAAAATGCTTTAATTACATAAAATAAATATCTTGATGGACCTTCCACCATCTGTTTTAGTGACTTCAATTATAAAAAAAACCCTAAATTCAAGAAAAAATATATCAATAGCTAAAATTGAGATATTTTTCCATCTATTACTTTGATTTTCCTGACCCATTTTTGAGAATTGTCAGCATTCTAGATCAAGAATTCCAAATTATTTCTTGAAGAGAGTGAGATTCCTCCCAAGTCATTTAACATGCTTACTAATCAATAAAGATATGAAAAAACAAAAAAAACATATTTATGAAGCAAGCAACTTATATTATAACACTGATTTTGAGAAAAGGTTGCTGCTTGCTAAGAAAATTTTATTATTATAAAACATTTTCTGTCATTTGTATTTCTTCATTTTCCCTTCTAGATTATCTGTGTAGCCTTGTAAACACATCATAATCCAAAGCAGTTGAGCTTTATCGATAAAATGTAAATCAACGCAAGAGAGCCAACTGCATAAATAAAACAAAAGTGTACCGGGCTTCCCTGGCGGAGCAGTGGTTGAGAGCCTGCCTGCCGATGCAGGGGACACGGCTTCGTGCCCCGGTCCGGGAAGATCCCACATGCTGCGGAGCGGCTAGGCCTGTGAGCCATGGCCGCTGAGCCTGCGTGTCCGGAGCCTGTGCTCCACAATGGGAGAGGCCACAAGAGTGAGAGGCCCGTGTACCGAAAAAAAAAAAAAAAAAAAGCATACCACCATCATCCCAAGCAGACTACAAAATAGCAAGCAGATTATAAAATAATAGTCTAAAAGCCTGCTTTTTTAAATATATATCTAAATGCATTGAATATCTTATATAAAAAGCCAAGAGACAGAGATGAAACAAAATATTAAAAGTAAACATCTCCTTCCCCAAAACCCTAACTCCCTTCCAGTCATGAGGAGAACATCACACAAACCCAAGTTGAGGGACAGTCTATGAAATACGTGAACCAGGACTCTTCAAAATTGTCATTAAGAAAAGGAAAGTCTGGGACTTTCCTGGTGGTGCAGTGGTTAAGAATCCGTCTGCCAATGCAGGGGACACAGGTTCCAGCCCTGGTCCGGGAAGATCCCACGTGCTGCAGAGCAACTAAGCCCGGACATCACAACTACTGAGCCTGCGCTGTACAGCCCGCGAGCCACAACTACTGAGGCCACACGTAGCAACTACTGAAGCCCGCAAACTCTAGGGCCTGTGTGCCGCAACTACTGAGCCCAGGTGCTGCAATTACTGAAGCCCGCACACTTAGAGCCCGTGTTCCACAACAAGAGAAGCCACCACAATGAGAAGTCCGCACACCACAACAAAGAGTAGCCCCCACTTGCCACAACCAGAGAAAGCCCGCGGGCAACAACAAAGACCCAACACAGCCAAATATAAACAATAATAAAAATAAATAAATAAAGGCATCATCACAAAAAAACAAATGAGGAAATATTTTTTTTAAAAAAAGAATAACTGGTGGGGCCGTGGTTAAGAATCCGCCTGCCAGTGCATGGGACACGGGTTTGAGCCCTGGTCCGGGAAGATCCCACATGCTTCACAGCAACTAAGCCCGTGAGCCACAACTGCTCAGCCTGTGCTTCTCGAGCCTGTGCTCTGCAACAAGAGGGGCTACGGCAGTGAGAGGCCCAGGCACCACGATGAGGAGTGCCCCTGCTCGCCACAACTAGAGAAGGCCTTCGCACAGAAAAGAAGACCGAACACAGCCAAAAATAAATAAAAAATAAATAAAAATAAATACATTTAAAAGGAAAACCTATACATTTCCCTTTCTGCAAATGTCGGTTTTCCAGGCAAGAGTAGAGCCTCAGAAAGAATGTCTGCAAACAGGACAATCACTAGTTCACTAAGTACAAAATGTAGGATACTTTTGAAGAATCCCATCACAGCTAGATAACTGGTCCAGAACCAAAAGTAAATACTGGAAGAAAAATGAAATCAACAGTGTACCACAGAGGTGGTAGGCAGACTGGCCTGGACTAAGACATCTTCAGTAATAGATAATAAGGGTGCTGATTTGTAAGCATCATTCTCGTCCCACTGTGGACTTCCTTCTGCGACAGTATAAGGATACCACCAGATCATCTTCAAATCAAGTCATGAAATGTACTTTTATATTTTTAAAAATCAATTCTTGTCCTTAAATTAACTTTTCTTCTTAGTTTAGTCATGGTCCTCTATTACTTCTAAAACATTAACTCTTTTTGATTAGAAACAGACTTCCAAATATAAAAATAAACTGTGATCAAACAGCAGGAACAAACAGTAGTAACTGACATTTCTTCAATCTAAACTGAAGATGATTTCTGTATCTCTGTCTTTTCCATTTGTCTCCATTAGGGGAAAAAAATTATGTACCTCCTAATTAACTTGGCTGGAATGAATCAGACTGCATTTGTAAAAGTTTCAGAAGACCAATGAGCTGTGCTAAACAGTACCACTATCCACCTGAGCAGAAATTACTATCCATAAGTTTCTTTACATAACTAACAAAACAAAAATTTAAACAAAAGAAGAACTACTAGAAAAAAATTAGAGATTCATTTTTTAAGTCAGGAATTTGCCTTTAGTCAGTAATTTGCCTCATACATTATCATTTTCCCTGTGGAAACCCAATTATTATCCTGAAAACAAGACCACTTTAGAAAGCAAAGGCATTGTGACAAAAGAAAGAAAAGGCAGATTGATACATTATTAAAATAACTCACACGCCATACCCTGAGGAGTAAGGAAGCCATGGCAGAGCAGGCCCCCTTCTCCTCAATGGACAGCACAGCTGTGGGGAAGACACTGCAGCTAGCAGAAGCGTGTCACACTTCCTCAGGGAGGAAGCAAGTTACAGACCACTCTAGAGAGGGCGCCCATAAACTGATGGCCACGCTCATTACCCAACGTCCAGGCTACCCACAGGCTGACTGCAACCCAACTTTCCCACCATTCCAACAAAGGCCCCAGGAACCGTCAGGCCTCTGAGGCTCTGCCAATGCCCTTCCCTCTACCCAAATATCCTTTCCCTCCTCTCTCGGACCTCAATCCTGCCCAGCTCTAAATGAACACACCAAGGCCTATTTCCCTAAGAATGCCTCTCTCAAAACCAAAATTACTTCCTCTACAATGATCTGCCTCTTACTCATCCATCATTATCTTGGATTAAATACATCATGTAAGATGCCTTATCTGACCAACACAACTAGTTTAGAAATAAGAGTCATGTTTTAGACCATCTATGACATGACATGACAACCATTCAGCTCACTAAAACCATTCAATAAATACTCTAATTGAATTGCCCAAAGAGTTGACCTAAAATAACCTAAATGCCAAGCATTCCAAGAACCGTCCTCAACCAAATTCACTTCTCATTCGAATGCCAATGTCATACACAGGGATGTTGTATTGTCTTGAAATGTACTTGCCTTTATCCAAAACTAGAATCTCTGATGAATCTATGGGACACACATGAAAAATATTCTGCAAAGTCAAAAAGCTTTATTTATCGTACTGTGCTTACTTTTCAGCCAGACCTGCATTTTTCTCTAAAACTTATACAATTACTGAGTATGCAAGAAGCATTAGGAGAGACTAAGTCTATTGAGAAGAAAACTGGAAGCGAAGGTCAGCAATCATTTTCTACTTTGAATCATCTCTTTCATAAAGAGGTCAATTCTCCTAAATTCCAGAATGAATGGAATTCAATACAGCAAAGTAAAATGCTTTAATTACATAAAATAAATATCTTGATGGACCTTCCACCATCTGTTTTAGTGACTTCAATTATAAAAAAAACCCTAAATTCAAGAAAAAATATATCAATAGCTAAAATTGAGATATTTTTCCATCTATTACTTTGATTTTCCTGACCCATTTTTGAGAATTGTCAGCATTCTAGATCAAGAATTCCAAATTATTTCTTGAAGAGAGTGAGATTCCTCCCAAGTCATGTAACATGCTTACTAATCAATAAAGATATGAAAAAACAAAAAAAACATATTTATGAAGCAAGCAACTTATATTATAACACTGATTTTGAGAAAAGGTTGCTGCTTGCTAAGAAAATTTTATTATTATAAAACATTTTCTGTCATTTGTATTTCTTCATTTTCCCTTCTAGATTATCTGTGTAGCCTTGTAAACACATCATAATCCAAAGCAGTTGAGCTTTATCAATAAAATGTAAATCAACGCAAGAGAGCCAACTGCATAAATAAAACAAAAGTGTACCGGGCTTCCCTGGCGGAGCAGTGGTTGAGAGCCTGCCTGCCGATGCAGGGGACACGGCTTCGTGCCCCGGTCCGGGAAGATCCCACATGCTGCGGAGCGGCTAGGCCTGTGAGCCATGGCCGCTGAGCCTGCGTGTCCGGAGCCTGTGCTCCACAATGGGAGAGGCCACAAGAGTGAGAGGCCCGTGTACCGAAAAAAAAAAAAAAAAAAAGCATACCACCATCATCCCAAGCAGACTACAAAATAGCAAGCAGATTATAAAATAATAGTCTAAAAGCCTGCTTTTTTAAATATATATCTAAATGCATTGAATATCTTATATAAAAAGCCAAGAGACAGAGATGAAACAAAATATTAAAAGTAAACATCTCCTTCCCCAAAACCCTAACTCCCTTCCAGTCATGAGGAGAACATCACACAAACCCAAGTTGAGGGACAGTCTATGAAATACGTGAACCAGGACTCTTCAAAATTGTCATTAAGAAAAGGAAAGTCTGGGACTTTCCTGGTGGTGCAGTGGTTAAGAATCCGTCTGCCAATGCAGGGGACACAGGTTCCAGCCCTGGTCCGGGAAGATCCCACGTGCTGCAGAGCAACTAAGCCCGGACATCACAACTACTGAGCCTGCGCTGTACAGCCCGCGAGCCACAACTACTGAGGCCACACGTAGCAACTACTGAAGCCCGCAAACTCTAGGGCCTGTGTGCCGCAACTACTGAGCCCAGGTGCTGCAATTACTGAAGCCCGCACACTTAGAGCCCGTGTTCCACAACAAGAGAAGCCACCACAATGAGAAGTCCGCACACCACAACAAAGAGTAGCCCCCACTTGCCACAACCAGAGAAAGCCCGCGGGCAACAACAAAGACCCAACACAGCCAAATATAAACAATAATAAAAATAAATAAATAAAGGCATCATCACAAAAAAACAAATGAGGAAATATTTTTTTTAAAAAAAGAATAACTGGTGGGGCCGTGGTTAAGAATCCGCCTGCCAGTGCATGGGACACGGGTTTGAGCCCTGGTCCGGGAAGATCCCACATGCTTCACAGCAACTAAGCCCGTGAGCCACAACTGCTCAGCCTGTGCTTCTCGAGCCTGTGCTCTGCAACAAGAGGGGCTACGGCAGTGAGAGGCCCAGGCACCACGATGAGGAGTGCCCCTGCTCGCCACAACTAGAGAAGGCCTTCGCACAGAAAAGAAGACCGAACACAGCCAAAAATAAATAAAAAATAAATAAAAATAAATACATTTAAAAGGAAAACCTATACATTTCCCTTTCTGCAAATGTCGGTTTTCCAGGCAAGAGTAGAGCCTCAGAAAGAATGTCTGCAAACAGGACAATCACTAGTTCACTAAGTACAAAATGTAGGATACTTTTGAAGAATCCCATCACAGCTAGATAACTGGTCCAGAACCAAAAGTAAATACTGGAAGAAAAATGAAATCAACAGTGTACCACAGAGGTGGTAGGCAGACTGGCCTGGACTAAGACATCTTCAGTAATAGATAATAAGGGTGCTGATTTGTAAGCATCATTCTCGTCCCACTGTGGACTTCCTTCTGCGACAGTATAAGGATACCACCAGATCATCTTCAAATCAAGTCATGAAATGTACTTTTATATTTTTAAAAATCAATTCTTGTCCTTAAATTAACTTTTCTTCTTAGTTTAGTCATGGTCCTCTATTACTTCTAAAACATTAACTCTTTTTGATTAGAAACAGACTTCCAAATATAAAAATAAACTGTGATCAAACAGCAGGAACAAACAGTAGTAACTGACATTTCTTCAATCTAAACTGAAGATGATTTCTGTATCTCTGTCTTTTCCATTTGTCTCCATTAGGGGAAAAAAATTATGTACCTCCTAATTAACTTGGCTGGAATGAATCAGACTGCATTTGTAAAAGTTTCAGAAGACCAATGAGCTGTGCTAAACAGTACCACTATCCACCTGAGCAGAAATTACTATCCATAAGTTTCTTTACATAACTAACAAAACAAAAATTTAAACAAAAGAAGAACTACTAGAAAAAAATTAGAGATTCATTTTTTAAGTCAGGAATTTGCCTTTAGTCAGTAATTTGCCTCATACATTATCATTTTCCCTGTGGAAACCCAATTATTATCCTGAAAACAAGACCACTTTAGAAAGCAAAGGCATTGTGACAAAAGAAAGAAAAGGCAGATTGATACATTATTAAAATAACTCACACGCCATACCCTGAGGAGTAAGGAAGCCATGGCAGAGCAGGCCCCCTTCTCCTCAATGGACAGCACAGCTGTGGGGAAGACACTGCAGCTAGCAGAAGCGTGTCACACTTCCTCAGGGAGGAAGCAAGTTACAGACCACTCTAGAGAGGGCGCCCATAAACTGATGGCCACGCTCATTACCCAACGTCCAGGCTACCCACAGGCTGACTGCAACCCAACTTTCCCACCATTCCCACAAAGGCCCCAGGAACCGTCAGGCCTCTGAGGCTCTGCCAATGCCCTTCCCTCTACCCAAATATCCTTTCCCTCCTCTCTCGGACCTCAATCCTGCCCAGCTCTAAATGAACACACCAAGGCCTATTTCCCTAAGAATGCCTCTCTCAAAACCAAAATTACTTCCTCTACAATGATCTGCCTCTTACTCATCCATCATTATCTTGGATTAAATACATCATGTAAGATGCCTTATCTGACCAACACAACTAGTTTAGAAATAAGAGTCATGTTTTAGACCATCTATGACATGACATGACAACCATTCAGCTCACTAAAACCATTCAATAAATACTCTAATTGAATTGCCCAAAGAGTTGACCTAAAATAACCTAAATGCCAAGCATTCCAAGAACCGTCCTCAACCAAATTCACTTCTCATTCGAATGCCAATGTCATACACAGGGATGTTGTATTGTCTTGAAATGTACTTGCCTTTATCCAAAACTAGAATCTCTGATGAATCTATGGGACACACATGAAAAATATTCTGCAAAGGAAAAAAGCTTTATTTATCATACTGTGCTTACTTTTCAGCCAGACCTGCATTTTTCTCTAAAACTTATACAATTACTGAGTATGCAAGAAGCATTAGGAGAGACTAAGTCTATTGAGAAGAAAACTGGAAGCGAAGGTCAGCAATCATTTTCTACTTTGAATCATCTCTTTCATAAAGAGGTCAATTCTCCTAAATTCCAGAATGAATGGAATTCAATACAGCAAAGTAAAATGCTTTAATTACATAAAATAAATATCTTGATGGACCTTCCACCATCTGTTTTAGTGACTTCAATTATAAAAAAAACCCTAAATTCAAGAAAAAATATATCAATAGCTAAAATTGAGATATTTTTCCATCTATTACTTTGATTTTCCTGACCCATTTTTGAGAATTGTCAGCATTCTAGATCAAGAATTCCAAATTATTTCTTGAAGAGAGTGAGATTCCTCCCAAGTCATGTAACATGCTTACTAATCAATAAAGATATGAAAAAACAAAAAAAACATATTTATGAAGCAAGCAACTTATATTATAACACTGATTTTGAGAAAAGGTTGCTGCTTGCTAAGAAAATTTTATTATTATAAAACATTTTCTGTCATTTGTATTTCTTCATTTTCCCTTCTAGATTATCTGTGTAGCCTTGTAAACACATCATAATCCAAAGCAGTTGAGCTTTATCAATAAAATGTAAATCAACGCAAGAGAGCCAACTGCATAAATAAAACAAAAGTGTACCGGGCTTCCCTGGCGGAGCAGTGGTTGAGAGCCTGCCTGCCGATGCAGGGGACACGGCTTCGTGCCCCGGTCCGGGAAGATCCCACATGCTGCGGAGCGGCTAGGCCTGTGAGCCATGGCCGCTGAGCCTGCGTGTCCGGAGCCTGTGCTCCACAATGGGAGAGGCCACAAGAGTGAGAGGCCCGTGTACCGAAAAAAAAAAAAAAAAAAGCATACCACCATCATCCCAAGCAGACTACAAAATAGCAAGCAGATTATAAAATAATAGTCTAAAAGCCTGCTTTTTTAAATATATATCTAAATGCATTGAATATCTTATATAAAAAGCCAAGAGACAGAGATGAAACAAAATATTAAAAGTAAACATCTCCTTCCCCAAAACCCTAACTCCCTTCCAGTCATGAGGAGAACATCACACAAACCCAAGTTGAGGGACAGTCTATGAAATACGTGAACCAGGACTCTTCAAAATTGTCATTAAGAAAAGGAAAGTCTGGGACTTTCCTGGTGGTGCAGTGGTTAAGAATCCGTCTGCCAATGCAGGGGACACAGGTTCCAGCCCTGGTCCGGGAAGATCCCACGTGCTGCAGAGCAACTAAGCCCGGACATCACAACTACTGAGCCTGCGCTGTACAGCCCGCGAGCCACAACTACTGAGGCCACACGTAGCAACTACTGAAGCCCGCAAACTCTAGGGCCTGTGTGCCGCAACTACTGAGCCCAGGTGCTGCAATTACTGAAGCCCGCACACTTAGAGCCCGTGTTCCACAACAAGAGAAGCCACCACAATGAGAAGTCCGCACACCACAACAAAGAGTAGCCCCCACTTGCCACAACCAGAGAAAGCCCGCGGGCAACAACAAAGACCCAACACAGCCAAATATAAACAATAATAAAAATAAATAAATAAAGGCATCATCACAAAAAAACAAATGAGGAAATATTTTTTTTAAAAAAAGAATAACTGGTGGGGCCGTGGTTAAGAATCCGCCTGCCAGTGCATGGGACACGGGTTTGAGCCCTGGTCCGGGAAGATCCCACATGCTTCACAGCAACTAAGCCCGTGAGCCACAACTGCTCAGCCTGTGCTTCTCGAGCCTGTGCTCTGCAACAAGAGGGGCTACGGCAGTGAGAGGCCCAGGCACCACGATGAGGAGTGCCCCTGCTCGCCACAACTAGAGAAGGCCTTCGCACAGAAAAGAAGACCGAACACAGCCAAAAATAAATAAAAAATAAATAAAAATAAATACATTTAAAAGGAAAACCTATACATTTCCCTTTCTGCAAATGTCGGTTTTCCAGGCAAGAGTAGAGCCTCAGAAAGAATGTCTGCAAACAGGACAATCACTAGTTCACTAAGTACAAAATGTAGGATACTTTTGAAGAATCCCATCACAGCTAGATAACTGGTCCAGAACCAAAAGTAAATACTGGAAGAAAAATGAAATCAACAGTGTACCACAGAGGTGGTAGGCAGACTGGCCTGGACTAAGACATCTTCAGTAATAGATAATAAGGGTGCTGATTTGTAAGCATCATTCTCGTCCCACTGTGGACTTCCTTCTGCGACAGTATAAGGATACCACCAGATCATCTTCAAATCAAGTCATGAAATGTACTTTTATATTTTTAAAAATCAATTCTTGTCCTTAAATTAACTTTTCTTCTTAGTTTAGTCATGGTCCTCTATTACTTCTAAAACATTAACTCTTTTTGATTAGAAACAGACTTCCAAATATAAAAATAAACTGTGATCAAACAGCAGGAACAAACAGTAGTAACTGACATTTCTTCAATCTAAACTGAAGATGATTTCTGTATCTCTGTCTTTTCCATTTGTCTCCATTAGGGGAAAAAAATTATGTACCTCCTAATTAACTTGGCTGGAATGAATCAGACTGCATTTGTAAAAGTTTCAGAAGACCAATGAGCTGTGCTAAACAGTACCACTATCCACCTGAGCAGAAATTACTATCCATAAGTTTCTTTACATAACTAACAAAACAAAAATTTAAACAAAAGAAGAACTACTAGAAAAAAATTAGAGATTCATTTTTTAAGTCAGGAATTTGCCTTTAGTCAGTAATTTGCCTCATACATTATCATTTTCCCTGTGGAAACCCAATTATTATCCTGAAAACAAGACCACTTTAGAAAGCAAAGGCATTGTGACAAAAGAAAGAAAAGGCAGATTGATACATTATTAAAATAACTCACACGCCATACCCTGAGGAGTAAGGAAGCCATGGCAGAGCAGGCCCCCTTCTCCTCCATGGACAGCACAGCTGTGGGGAAGACACTGCAGCTAGCACAAGCGTGTCACACTTCCTCAGGGAGGAAGCAAGTTACAGACCACTCTAGAGAGGGCGCCCATAAACTGATGGCCACGCTCATTACCCAACGTCCAGGCTACCCACAGGCTGACTGCAACCCAACTTTCCCACCATTCCCACAAAGGCCCCAGGAACCGTCAGGCCTCTGAGGCTCTGCCAATGCCCTTCCCTCTACCCAAATATCCTTTCCCTCCTCTCTCGGACCTCAATCCTGCCCAGCTCTAAATGAACACACCAAGGCCTATTTCCCTAAGAATGCCTCTCTCAAAACCAAAATTACTTCCTCTACAATGATCTGCCTCTTACTCATCCATCATTATCTTGGATTAAATACATCATGTAAGATGCCTTATCTGACCAACACAACTAGTTTAGAAATAAGAGTCATGTTTTAGACCATCTATGACATGACATGACAACCATTCAGCTCACTAAAACCATTCAATAAATACTCTAATTGAATTTCCCAAAGAGTTGACCTAAAATAACCTAAATGCCAAGCATTCCAAGAACCGTCCTCAACCAAATTCACTTCTCATTCGAATGCCAATGTCATACACAGGGATGTTGTATTGTCTTGAAATGTACTTGCCTTTATCCAAAACTAGAATCTCTGATGAATCTATGGGACACACATGTAAAATATTCTGCAAAGGAAAAAAGCTTTATTTATCGTACTGTGCTTAATTTTCAGCCAGACCTGCATTTTTCTCTAAAACTTATACAATTACTGAGTATGCAAGAAGCATTAGGAGAGACTAAGTCTATTGAGAAGAAAACTGGAAGCGAAGGTCAGCAATCATTTTCTACTTTGAATCATCTCTTTCATAAAGAGGTCAATTCTCCTAAATTCCAGAATGAATGGAATTCAATACAGCAAAGTAAAATGCTTTAATTACATAAAATAAATATCTTGATGGACCTTCCACCATCTGTTTTAGTGACTTCAATTATAAAAAAACCCTAAATTCAAGAAAAAATATATCAATAGCTAAAATTGAGATATTTTTCCATCTATTACTTTGATTTTCCTGACCCATTTTTGAGAATTGTCAGCATTCTAGATCAAGAATTCCAAATTATTTCTTGAAGAGAGTGAGATTCCTCCCAAGTCATGTAACATGCTTACTAATCAATAAAGATATGAAAAAACAAAAAAAACATATTTATGAAGCAAGCAACTTATATTATAACACTGATTTTGAGAAAAGGTTGCTGCTTGCTAAGAAAATTTTATTATTATAAAACATTTTCTGTCATTTGTATTTCTTCATTTTCCCTTCTAGATTATCTGTGTAGCCTTGTAAACACATCATAATCCAAAGCAGTTGAGCTTTATCAATAAAATGTAAATCAACGCAAGAGAGCCAACTGCATAAATAAAACAAAAGTGTACCGGGCTTCCCTGGCGGAGCAGTGGTTGAGAGCCTGCCTGCCGATGCAGGGGACACGGCTTCGTGCCCCGGTCCGGGAAGATCCCACATGCTGCGGAGCGGCTAGGCCTGTGAGCCATGGCCGCTGAGCCTGCGTGTCCGGAGCCTGTGCTCCACAATGGGAGAGGCCACAAGAGTGAGAGGCCCGTGTACCGAAAAAAAAAAAAAAAAAAAGCATACCACCATCATCCCAAGCAGACTACAAAATAGCAAGCAGATTATAAAATAATAGTCTAAAAGCCTGCTTTTTTAAATATATATCTAAATGCATTGAATATCTTATATAAAAAGCCAAGAGACAGAGATGAAACAAAATATTAAAAGTAAACATCTCCTTCCCCAAAACCCTAACTCCCTTCCAGTCATGAGGAGAACATCACACAAACCCAAGTTGAGGGACAGTCTATGAAATACGTGAACCAGGACTCTTCAAAATTGTCATTAAGAAAAGGAAAGTCTGGGACTTTCCTGGTGGTGCAGTGGTTAAGAATCCGTCTGCCAATGCAGGGGACACAGGTTCCAGCCCTGGTCCGGGAAGATCCCACGTGCTGCAGAGCAACTAAGCCCGGACATCACAACTACTGAGCCTGCGCTGTACAGCCCGCGAGCCACAACTACTGAGGCCACACGTAGCAACTACTGAAGCCCGCAAACTCTAGGGCCTGTGTGCCGCAACTACTGAGCCCAGGTGCTGCAATTACTGAAGCCCGCACACTTAGAGCCCGTGTTCCACAACAAGAGAAGCCACCACAATGAGAAGTCCGCACACCACAACAAAGAGTAGCCCCCACTTGCCACAACCAGAGAAAGCCCGCGGGCAACAACAAAGACCCAACACAGCCAAATATAAACAATAATAAAAATAAATAAATAAAGGCATCATCACAAAAAAACAAATGAGGAAATATTTTTTTTAAAAAAAGAATAACTGGTGGGGCCGTGGTTAAGAATCCGCCTGCCAGTGCATGGGACACGGGTTTGAGCCCTGGTCCGGGAAGATCCCACATGCTTCACAGCAACTAAGCCCGTGAGCCACAACTGCTCAGCCTGTGCTTCTCGAGCCTGTGCTCTGCAACAAGAGGGGCTACGGCAGTGAGAGGCCCAGGCACCACGATGAGGAGTGCCCCTGCTCGCCACAACTAGAGAAGGCCTTCGCACAGAAAAGAAGACCGAACACAGCCAAAAATAAATAAAAAATAAATAAAAATAAATACATTTAAAAGGAAAACCTATACATTTCCCTTTCTGCAAATGTCGGTTTTCCAGGCAAGAGTAGAGCCTCAGAAAGAATGTCTGCAAACAGGACAATCACTAGTTCACTAAGTACAAAATGTAGGATACTTTTGAAGAATCCCATCACAGCTAGATAACTGGTCCAGAACCAAAAGTAAATACTGGAAGAAAAATGAAATCAACAGTGTACCACAGAGGTGGTAGGCAGACTGGCCTGGACTAAGACATCTTCAGTAATAGATAATAAGGGTGCTGATTTGTAAGCATCATTCTCGTCCCACTGTGGACTTCCTTCTGCGACAGTATAAGGATACCACCAGATCATCTTCAAATCAAGTCATGAAATGTACTTTTATATTTTTAAAAATCAATTCTTGTCCTTAAATTAACTTTTCTTCTTAGTTTAGTCATGGTCCTCTATTACTTCTAAAACATTAACTCTTTTTGATTAGAAACAGACTTCCAAATATAAAAATAAACTGTGATCAAACAGCAGGAACAAACAGTAGTAACTGACATTTCTTCAATCTAAACTGAAGATGATTTCTGTATCTCTGTCTTTTCCATTTGTCTCCATTAGGGGAAAAAAATTATGTACCTCCTAATTAACTTGGCTGGAATGAATCAGACTGCATTTGTAAAAGTTTCAGAAGACCAATGAGCTGTGCTAAACAGTACCACTATCCACCTGAGCAGAAATTACTATCCATAAGTTTCTTTACATAACTAACAAAACAAAAATTTAAACAAAAGAAGAACTACTAGAAAAAAATTAGAGATTCATTTTTTAAGTCAGGAATTTGCCTTTAGTCAGTAATTTGCCTCATACATTATCATTTTCCCTGTGGAAACCCAATTATTATCCTGAAAACAAGACCACTTTAGAAAGCAAAGGCATTGTGACAAAAGAAAGAAAAGGCAGATTGATACATTATTAAAATAACTCACACGCCATACCCTGAGGAGTAAGGAAGCCATGGCAGAGCAGGCCCCCTTCTCCTCCATGGACAGCACAGCTGTGGGGAAGACACTGCAGCTAGCAGAAGCGTGTCACACTTCCTCAGGGAGGAAGCAAGTTACAGACCACTCTAGAGAGGGCGCCCATAAACTGATGGCCACGCTCATTACCCAACGTCCAGGCTACCCACAGGCTGACTGCAACCCAACTTTCCCACCATTCCCACAAAGGCCCCAGGAACCGTCAGGCCTCTGAGGCTCTGCCAATGCCCTTCCCTCTACCCAAATATCCTTTCCCTCCTCTCTCGGACCTCAATCCTGCCCAGCTCTAAATGAACACACCAAGGCCTATTTCCCTAAGAATGCCTCTCTCAAAACCAAAATTACTTCCTCTACAATGATCTGCCTCTTACTCATCCATCATTATCTTGGATTAAATACATCATGTAAGATGCCTTATCTGACCAACACAACTAGTTTAGAAATAAGAGTCATGTTTTAGACCATCTATGACATGACATGACAACCATTCAGCTCACTAAAACCATTCAATAAATACTCTAATTGAATTTCCCAAAGAGTTGACCTAAAATAACCTAAATGCCAAGCATTCCAAGAACCGTCCTCAACCAAATTCACTTCTCATTCGAATGCCAATGTCATACACAGGGATGTTGTATTGTCTTGAAATGTACTTGCCTTTATCCAAAACTAGAATCTCTGATGAATCTATGGGACACACATGTAAAATATTCTGCAAAGGAAAAAAGCTTTATTTATCGTACTGTGCTTAATTTTCAGCCAGACCTGCATTTTTCTCTAAAACTTATACAATTACTGAGTATGCAAGAAGCATTAGGAGAGACTAAGTCTATTGAGAAGAAAACTGGAAGCGAAGGTCAGCAATCATTTTCTACTTTGAATCATCTCTTTCATAAAGAGGTCAATTCTCCTAAATTCCAGAATGAATGGAATTCAATACAGCAAAGTAAAATGCTTTAATTACATAAAATAAATATCTTGATGGACCTTCCACCATCTGTTTTAGTGACTTCAATTATAAAAAAACCCTAAATTCAAGAAAAAATATATCAATAGCTAAAATTGAGATATTTTTCCATCTATTACTTTGATTTTCCTGACCCATTTTTGAGAATTGTCAGCATTCTAGATCAAGAATTCCAAATTATTTCTTGAAGAGAGTGAGATTCCTCCCAAGTCATGTAACATGCTTACTAATCAATAAAGATATGAAAAAACAAAAAAAACATATTTATGAAGCAAGCAACTTATATTATAACACTGATTTTGAGAAAAGGTTGCTGCTTGCTAAGAAAATTTTATTATTATAAAACATTTTCTGTCATTTGTATTTCTTCATTTTCCCTTCTAGATTATCTGTGTAGCCTTGTAAACACATCATAATCCAAAGCAGTTGAGCTTTATCAATAAAATGTAAATCAACGCAAGAGAGCCAACTGCATAAATAAAACAAAAGTGTACCGGGCTTCCCTGGCGGAGCAGTGGTTGAGAGCCTGCCTGCCGATGCAGGGGACACGGCTTCGTGCCCCGGTCCGGGAAGATCCCACATGCTGCGGAGCGGCTAGGCCTGTGAGCCATGGCCGCTGAGCCTGCGTGTCCGGAGCCTGTGCTCCACAATGGGAGAGGCCACAAGAGTGAGAGGCCCGTGTACCGAAAAAAAAAAAAAAAAAAAGCATACCACCATCATCCCAAGCAGACTACAAAATAGCAAGCAGATTATAAAATAATAGTCTAAAAGCCTGCTTTTTTAAATATATATCTAAATGCATTGAATATCTTATATAAAAAGCCAAGAGACAGAGATGAAACAAAATATTAAAAGTAAACATCTCCTTCCCCAAAACCCTAACTCCCTTCCAGTCATGAGGAGAACATCACACAAACCCAAGTTGAGGGACAGTCTATGAAATACGTGAACCAGGACTCTTCAAAATTGTCATTAAGAAAAGGAAAGTCTGGGACTTTCCTGGTGGTGCAGTGGTTAAGAATCCGTCTGCCAATGCAGGGGACACAGGTTCCAGCCCTGGTCCGGGAAGATCCCACGTGCTGCAGAGCAACTAAGCCCGGACATCACAACTACTGAGCCTGCGCTGTACAGCCCGCGAGCCACAACTACTGAGGCCACACGTAGCAACTACTGAAGCCCGCAAACTCTAGGGCCTGTGTGCCGCAACTACTGAGCCCAGGTGCTGCAATTACTGAAGCCCGCACACTTAGAGCCCGTGTTCCACAACAAGAGAAGCCACCACAATGAGAAGTCCGCACACCACAACAAAGAGTAGCCCCCACTTGCCACAACCAGAGAAAGCCCGCGGGCAACAACAAAGACCCAACACAGCCAAATATAAACAATAATAAAAATAAATAAATAAAGGCATCATCACAAAAAAACAAATGAGGAAATATTTTTTTTAAAAAAAGAATAACTGGTGGGGCCGTGGTTAAGAATCCGCCTGCCAGTGCATGGGACACGGGTTTGAGCCCTGGTCCGGGAAGATCCCACATGCTTCACAGCAACTAAGCCCGTGAGCCACAACTGCTCAGCCTGTGCTTCTCGAGCCTGTGCTCTGCAACAAGAGGGGCTACGGCAGTGAGAGGCCCAGGCACCACGATGAGGAGTGCCCCTGCTCGCCACAACTAGAGAAGGCCTTCGCACAGAAAAGAAGACCGAACACAGCCAAAAATAAATAAAAAATAAATAAAAATAAATACATTTAAAAGGAAAACCTATACATTTCCCTTTCTGCAAATGTCGGTTTTCCAGGCAAGAGTAGAGCCTCAGAAAGAATGTCTGCAAACAGGACAATCACTAGTTCACTAAGTACAAAATGTAGGATACTTTTGAAGAATCCCATCACAGCTAGATAACTGGTCCAGAACCAAAAGTAAATACTGGAAGAAAAATGAAATCAACAGTGTACCACAGAGGTGGTAGGCAGACTGGCCTGGACTAAGACATCTTCAGTAATAGATAATAAGGGTGCTGATTTGTAAGCATCATTCTCGTCCCACTGTGGACTTCCTTCTGCGACAGTATAAGGATACCACCAGATCATCTTCAAATCAAGTCATGAAATGTACTTTTATATTTTTAAAAATCAATTCTTGTCCTTAAATTAACTTTTCTTCTTAGTTTAGTCATGGTCCTCTATTACTTCTAAAACATTAACTCTTTTTGATTAGAAACAGACTTCCAAATATAAAAATAAACTGTGATCAAACAGCAGGAACAAACAGTAGTAACTGACATTTCTTCAATCTAAACTGAAGATGATTTCTGTATCTCTGTCTTTTCCATTTGTCTCCATTAGGGGAAAAAAATTATGTACCTCCTAATTAACTTGGCTGGAATGAATCAGACTGCATTTGTAAAAGTTTCAGAAGACCAATGAGCTGTGCTAAACAGTACCACTATCCACCTGAGCAGAAATTACTATCCATAAGTTTCTTTACATAACTAACAAAACAAAAATTTAAACAAAAGAAGAACTACTAGAAAAAAATTAGAGATTCATTTTTTAAGTCAGGAATTTGCCTTTAGTCAGTAATTTGCCTCATACATTATCATTTTCCCTGTGGAAACCCAATTATTATCCTGAAAACAAGACCACTTTAGAAAGCAAAGGCATTGTGACAAAAGAAAGAAAAGGCAGATTGATACATTATTAAAATAACTCACACGCCATACCCTGAGGAGTAAGGAAGCCATGGCAGAGCAGGCCCCCTTCTCCTCCATGGACAGCACAGCTGTGGGGAAGACACTGCAGCTAGCAGAAGCGTGTCACACTTCCTCAGGGAGGAAGCAAGTTACAGACCACTCTAGAGAGGGCGCCCATAAACTGATGGCCACGCTCATTACCCAACGTCCAGGCTACCCACAGGCTGACTGCAACCCAACTTTCCCACCATTCCCACAAAGGCCCCAGGAACCGTCAGGCCTCTGAGGCTCTGCCAATGCCCTTCCCTCTACCCAAATATCCTTTCCCTCCTCTCTCGGACCTCAATCCTGCCCAGCTCTAAATGAACACACCAAGGCCTATTTCCCTAAGAATGCCTCTCTCAAAACCAAAATTACTTCCTCTACAATGATCTGCCTCTTACTCATCCATCATTATCTTGGATTAAATACATCATGTAAGATGCCTTATCTGACCAACACAACTAGTTTAGAAATAAGAGTCATGTTTTAGACCATCTATGACATGACATGACAACCATTCAGCTCACTAAAACCATTCAATAAATACTCTAATTGAATTTCCCAAAGAGTTGACCTAAAATAACCTAAATGCCAAGCATTCCAAGAACCGTCCTCAACCAAATTCACTTCTCATTCGAATGCCAATGTCATACACAGGGATGTTGTATTGTCTTGAAATGTACTTGCCTTTATCCAAAACTAGAATCTCTGATGAATCTATGGGACACACATGTAAAATATTCTGCAAAGGAAAAAAGCTTTATTTATCGTACTGTGCTTAATTTTCAGCCAGACCTGCATTTTTCTCTAAAACTTATACAATTACTGAGTATGCAAGAAGCATTAGGAGAGACTAAGTCTATTGAGAAGAAAACTGGAAGCGAAGGTCAGCAATCATTTTCTACTTTGAATCATCTCTTTCATAAAGAGGTCAATTCTCCTAAATTCCAGAATGAATGGAATTCAATACAGCAAAGTAAAATGCTTTAATTACATAAAATAAATATCTTGATGGACCTTCCACCATCTGTTTTAGTGACTTCAATTATAAAAAAACCCTAAATTCAAGAAAAAATATATCAATAGCTAAAATTGAGATATTTTTCCATCTATTACTTTGATTTTCCTGACCCATTTTTGAGAATTGTCAGCATTCTAGATCAAGAATTCCAAATTATTTCTTGAAGAGAGTGAGATTCCTCCCAAGTCATGTAACATGCTTACTAATCAATAAAGATATGAAAAAACAAAAAAAACATATTTATGAAGCAAGCAACTTATATTATAACACTGATTTTGAGAAAAGGTTGCTGCTTGCTAAGAAAATTTTATTATTATAAAACATTTTCTGTCATTTGTATTTCTTCATTTTCCCTTCTAGATTATCTGTGTAGCCTTGTAAACACATCATAATCCAAAGCAGTTGAGCTTTATCAATAAAATGTAAATCAACGCAAGAGAGCCAACTGCATAAATAAAACAAAAGTGTACCGGGCTTCCCTGGCGGAGCAGTGGTTGAGAGCCTGCCTGCCGATGCAGGGGACACGGCTTCGTGCCCCGGTCCGGGAAGATCCCACATGCTGCGGAGCGGCTAGGCCTGTGAGCCATGGCCGCTGAGCCTGCGTGTCCGGAGCCTGTGCTCCACAATGGGAGAGGCCACAAGAGTGAGAGGCCCGTGTACCGAAAAAAAAAAAAAAAAAAAGCATACCACCATCATCCCAAGCAGACTACAAAATAGCAAGCAGATTATAAAATAATAGTCTAAAAGCCTGCTTTTTTAAATATATATCTAAATGCATTGAATATCTTATATAAAAAGCCAAGAGACAGAGATGAAACAAAATATTAAAAGTAAACATCTCCTTCCCCAAAACCCTAACTCCCTTCCAGTCATGAGGAGAACATCACACAAACCCAAGTTGAGGGACAGTCTATGAAATACGTGAACCAGGACTCTTCAAAATTGTCATTAAGAAAAGGAAAGTCTGGGACTTTCCTGGTGGTGCAGTGGTTAAGAATCCGTCTGCCAATGCAGGGGACACAGGTTCCAGCCCTGGTCCGGGAAGATCCCACGTGCTGCAGAGCAACTAAGCCCGGACATCACAACTACTGAGCCTGCGCTGTACAGCCCGCGAGCCACAACTACTGAGGCCACACGTAGCAACTACTGAAGCCCGCAAACTCTAGGGCCTGTGTGCCGCAACTACTGAGCCCAGGTGCTGCAATTACTGAAGCCCGCACACTTAGAGCCCGTGTTCCACAACAAGAGAAGCCACCACAATGAGAAGTCCGCACACCACAACAAAGAGTAGCCCCCACTTGCCACAACCAGAGAAAGCCCGCGGGCAACAACAAAGACCCAACACAGCCAAATATAAACAATAATAAAAATAAATAAATAAAGGCATCATCACAAAAAAACAAATGAGGAAATATTTTTTTTAAAAAAAGAATAACTGGTGGGGCCGTGGTTAAGAATCCGCCTGCCAGTGCATGGGACACGGGTTTGAGCCCTGGTCCGGGAAGATCCCACATGCTTCACAGCAACTAAGCCCGTGAGCCACAACTGCTCAGCCTGTGCTTCTCGAGCCTGTGCTCTGCAACAAGAGGGGCTACGGCAGTGAGAGGCCCAGGCACCACGATGAGGAGTGCCCCTGCTCGCCACAACTAGAGAAGGCCTTCGCACAGAAAAGAAGACCGAACACAGCCAAAAATAAATAAAAAATAAATAAAAATAAATACATTTAAAAGGAAAACCTATACATTTCCCTTTCTGCAAATGTCGGTTTTCCAGGCAAGAGTAGAGCCTCAGAAAGAATGTCTGCAAACAGGACAATCACTAGTTCACTAAGTACAAAATGTAGGATACTTTTGAAGAATCCCATCACAGCTAGATAACTGGTCCAGAACCAAAAGTAAATACTGGAAGAAAAATGAAATCAACAGTGTACCACAGAGGTGGTAGGCAGACTGGCCTGGACTAAGACATCTTCAGTAATAGATAATAAGGGTGCTGATTTGTAAGCATCATTCTCGTCCCACTGTGGACTTCCTTCTGCGACAGTATAAGGATACCACCAGATCATCTTCAAATCAAGTCATGAAATGTACTTTTATATTTTTAAAAATCAATTCTTGTCCTTAAATTAACTTTTCTTCTTAGTTTAGTCATGGTCCTCTATTACTTCTAAAACATTAACTCTTTTTGATTAGAAACAGACTTCCAAATATAAAAATAAACTGTGATCAAACAGCAGGAACAAACAGTAGTAACTGACATTTCTTCAATCTAAACTGAAGATGATTTCTGTATCTCTGTCTTTTCCATTTGTCTCCATTAGGGGAAAAAAATTATGTACCTCCTAATTAACTTGGCTGGAATGAATCAGACTGCATTTGTAAAAGTTTCAGAAGACCAATGAGCTGTGCTAAACAGTACCACTATCCACCTGAGCAGAAATTACTATCCATAAGTTTCTTTACATAACTAACAAAACAAAAATTTAAACAAAAGAAGAACTACTAGAAAAAAATTAGAGATTCATTTTTTAAGTCAGGAATTTGCCTTTAGTCAGTAATTTGCCTCATACATTATCATTTTCCCTGTGGAAACCCAATTATTATCCTGAAAACAAGACCACTTTAGAAAGCAAAGGCATTGTGACAAAAGAAAGAAAAGGCAGATTGATACATTATTAAAATAACTCACACGCCATACCCTGAGGAGTAAGGAAGCCATGGCAGAGCAGGCCCCCTTCTCCTCCATGGACAGCACAGCTGTGGGGAAGACACTGCAGCTAGCAGAAGCGTGTCACACTTCCTCAGGGAGGAAGCAAGTTACAGACCACTCTAGAGAGGGCGCCCATAAACTGATGGCCACGCTCATTACCCAACGTCCAGGCTACCCACAGGCTGACTGCAACCCAACTTTCCCACCATTCCCACAAAGGCCCCAGGAACCGTCAGGCCTCTGAGGCTCTGCCAATGCCCTTCCCTCTACCCAAATATCCTTTCCCTCCTCTCTCGGACCTCAATCCTGCCCAGCTCTAAATGAACACACCAAGGCCTATTTCCCTAAGAATGCCTCTCTCAAAACCAAAATTACTTCCTCTACAATGATCTGCCTCTTACTCATCCATCATTATCTTGGATTAAATACATCATGTAAGATGCCTTATCTGACCAACACAACTAGTTTAGAAATAAGAGTCATGTTTTAGACCATCTATGACATGACATGACAACCATTCAGCTCACTAAAACCATTCAATAAATACTCTAATTGAATTTCCCAAAGAGTTGACCTAAAATAACCTAAATGCC